>NC_054700.1:16856368-16861368 GCF_016097555.1 Gigantopelta aegis | reverse complement strand
GGGTATTTCACCATTTCAAAGTCACAGACTCATGTTTCTCTCAATTGTAACTTTATCCAAATGTGTTACAGGTTTGTAGATTAACTAAACTTAGTGTTAATTTTCATGGGTTGAAACTAGGATCTGTCCCTTTAATTAATGTTCAACGACACCCCAGAAGAAACAAATACATCGGCTAAAGGAATTGAAAGTAAAAAAAATTTTTTTTAACTCAGATGCTAGATATTGTTAACAGATACTTATATACATGTTGCGCACTAGTTATAAATTTAATCAAACAATGTTTTATTTCTGAAATCGTCTAAACATAATGAATCAGTTTGTTTGTTAATGTTGTCATTTAGGAGATAACCATAATATGGAGTTTTTAAGATTTGCAGGTGTTATTGTCTATTTGATCCCGCAAATGTGATTTTTGACCGAAAGGTGTACGGTGTTAATAAAATGAATATGCTTGGTCTATACCTAGATTGTCGAGTATAGTCAAACGATATCATATAATTGTGTTTTTATTTGACGTGTCTATATCTAAGTAAGGTCAAAGTACTTGTATTACTGTACCCATAAGTGTACGAGAAGGGTGGGGGGAGGCACGGGGCAAAAGCCCCCCCCCCCCTCCACCCCTCACCCCCTAGTGCTGGAGCAAATCCTCAAATTCGGGCAAAAACGATAAAGATATTCGAGAAAAATGTGCTAACCTGAGGTCGGTTTTACCGCGTATTTCTATTATTCTACCAGCAAAATCGGTTATAATTCGTGTAAACGTTCGTAGTGATTCGTTTGCAACACTATATAGCTGTTACTAGGCAGTAATGTTAATATGAAAAAAACAAAACGTTGTTGTTCAGATTCGGGCATTTTACTTTATTTCGGGCAAAAACCAGCTTCCACCCCCCCCCCCCCCCCCCTCTAGGTATAACCCTAATTTTAATCTATAGTGAAATAATAATAAAAAATATATTTGAAAATGTTGAAATTGCAGTTTTAAATGGTGGTGGGCAAATGCAGTGAGTGACAGTCTTCCATCGCGAACGTCATCATCAACGATCGATCCTAGATGCCAATATTGGCCTAATTGATTTCGATGGAACATATCAAAAGGTCGCTCTATGCTGCAGTCGTACTCGACTAACAGAAAGTCTTTATCTTCAGGCCCGAGGACGGCACACATGCCGTAGACATGGGGGACCCTCTCCGGCAACATGTCGCGATGTACCGGGTTTGCGTTCCACCAATACCACGTCTGTTTCTTAGTTATGTAGTAAGTTCCGACATAAAATCCTTCGTCCACGTGACCGAGTTCTGGGGGGAAAAGAAGAAAGGAAAGTAACGTTCGTGTAAAACAAATCTCAGCACAGAAACAGATTATTTATTTAAGGAATATTAGGTGTTACACAGAAGGAGGAGGAGAAAAGGGAGATGGGGAGGAGCAGAAGATATAGGCGGAGTGGAAGAGAATAAAAGGGGCAGGAAAAAAGAAGATGGGGGAGTAGAAGAGGGGGTAGGGGAGGAGTAGAAGATGTAGGTGGAGTGGAGGTAAATAAAAGGGGCAGGACAAAACGAAGGTGGGGGAGTAGAAGAGGGGAGAGGGGAGGAGCAGAAGATGTAGGCGGAGTGGGGGTGAATATAAGGGGCAGGACAAAAAGAAGATGGAGGAGTAGAAGACGGGGGAGGGGTTGGGTAGAAGAAGGAGCAGAGGACAATAAACAGGAAGAGGGGAAAGTAAGTAGAAGGAGATGTAACAGAGGTAGAGACGAAGGAGGATTAGGAGGAGGACGAGTAGGATGGAGAGGAGGAAAAGTGAAGTCGAACAAGAAGGAGGAGAACAGGAATGGGGAGGAGGAGAAGAAGACAAAGGAGGAGGAGGAGAACAAACAAAACATAATTTATAAAATACAAAATATTATTAAAAGGTTTAATAGGATCAAAAGCTTGTTTCAATGATACCTCAGAACATTTTAATCTAAGACTGTTTGGTGTCTAACATACAGAGAGAGAGAGAGAGAGAGAGAGAGAGAGAGAGAGAGAGAGAGAGAGAGAGAGAGAGAGAGAGAGAGAGAGAGAGAGAGAGAGAGAGAGAGAGAGAGAGAGATCTACTTCTTTATTCCATGTGTTTTCCCCTCTTGGCTCTTACAAGACAGCATATACAACAGCCTTTGAAGTATCATCTATTGGACTCTAGTCAGGATTAGAGTAGTGGAAAGAGAGATAGATAGATATACTAAAAGGCAAAAGTTATTGTGACACACAAAAGACAAAGATAATTGATAATAAGTTTTTACTGCTGTGTATGAAACGTTATAACATGGAAAAAGAAATGTCCGAAGGTATGGACACGAGCAATAGTCCAGAGCGAAGTTTACACAGTCAGTAGCGAGTGTGTCCACCTTGAGCATTGATACAAGCCTCATTGAGGCCACCAAACGCTGGAGAAAGTTCCTGGGAATGTCATTCCAGAACTGAGGAAGGATCAGCCGGAGTTCCTGCAGTGCTGTTGGGGGATTTGGAAGACGTCGCAAGCGTCGCTCCATTTCATCCCAGACATTTTCGATTGGTGACAAATCCGGGGAC
Organism: Gigantopelta aegis; assembly: GCF_016097555.1. Taxonomy (NCBI): domain Eukaryota; kingdom Metazoa; phylum Mollusca; class Gastropoda; order Neomphalida; family Peltospiridae; genus Gigantopelta; species Gigantopelta aegis. The sequence continues at coordinate 16,858,797 of NC_054700.1, read as the reverse complement.
CTGGCAGGCCAGGGTAGCACATCAACCTTGTTCCGATTCAGATACTGCTGCACAACTCTAGCAATGTGTGGTCTGGCGTTATCGTGTTGTAATGTCATCTCGGGGCCGTTCTGTTGCAAAAACGGTAACACAGATGTTTGCAAAATTTGATCTCGGTGCCTCACAGCATTCAAATTGCCTTCAATCACAACCATCTGGGTCCGGCCTGTGGCTGTAATTCCACCCCATATTATAACGCCACCACCTCCAAAGCGATCCCCTTCAAGAACACATGGCGTGACGTAACGTTCACTTTGACGTCTGTAGACACGTGTCTTGCCGTCAGATCTGTGGAGAAGGAAACGGCATTCATCAGTGAAGAGGACACGTCTCCAGTCACGTGCTGTCTATCGCAGGTCTTGTCTGCACCACTGGAGAAGTTGACGTCGATGTTTTCACGTCAGGGTTGGCCTTCTAGCTGGGCGTCTTGCACGGCTGCCGTAGATGCGTAGACGTCGTCGGACTGTCCTCGCTGATACACCTCTGTTGCCAGGGATGGTACCGGCTGTGAGGGTTGCTGGGTGGAACCTGTTTCGCAGATGCGCGGTTCGGATCCATGTGTCTTGGCGGGGGGTTGTCCCGGGTGGTTGGCCGATACGGGGACGGTCCCTAACCTGGTTGTTTTGTTTATATCGTTGCCATAAGTGCCAAATGATGTTTCTGTGGACGTTGAATTGACGTGCGACGTCACGCTGCGAGGTCCCAGATTCAAGCATCCCTATGACTCGCCATCTGTCATTTTCACTGAGGCGTGGCATGACGACATTGCATCAAACATTTCACTATGGTGTTTTTCTGACTTCTGGACTTCTGCACAGAGTGGAAATGATTTGCGACTGAATGTCTGACCTTTTATGGTGAGCACTGGACAGGATTTCTCCCGAATATTTCATGTTTATTGCACAAAGCATGCAATCGCTGCAACAACTGCTTGGTTGCATTTCTTCGAGCTGTTTCATTTTCTCTGGTTAACATCCATAAATCCACAAATTTATTATTCCAAACAATCCATGTCACAGTAATTTTTGCCTGTTAGTAGAGAGAGAGAGAGAGAGAGAGAGAGAGAGAGAGAGAGAGAGAGAGAGAGAGAGAGGAGAGAGAGAGAGAGAGAGAGAGAGAGAGACGCAAAGCGAGAGATACAACTGAAGATGACCGTTTTCACTGGGAAGCATGTCCGAGAGTCCCACACGCCACACTCCACCCTTTCAAATGTCTTTCCACGCCGATTGTCAATACCGATTTCTATGTCAATGTACCTTTGTTTCCTTTAATGTCCATTTGCACGGCCTTCCATTTCTGTAAGGTGTCCAACACTGCCAGAGTGCCACCATACTTTATACAGGTATGCAGAGCGTTCAGTTTGTTTACAGGCCGGAAGTACTGGTACCTCACAGCAAATGACTCAGATTCGTGAATTCTGAAGCCAGTTTGAAGTAGCTGGATCCCATGAACTAAACAGTTAAAAAAAGAAAGAGTCTTCAAAATACAAACCATTTTATTATAATCGGAACATGAACTTGTATCAAAGTAACATGTATACTACTACTAAATATAATGTATTAAATCACGCATAATATACTTTGGTAAGGGATTTAAGGTAAGGGATATTCAGACCTCGGCACATTTTTACAGTGGCCATTTCGTGTCTAACGTGGTTATGTCGATATTTGGTCGACAGAGAGAAAGAGAAGAAACCCGCTACCGTCATATAAGCAAGCTAATTAAAATTAGCTCCACTATTACATGTGGATCTAACAGCAGCCCATTGGAGCTCATGTCCAGTTGACCTTTCATTCGACCGATCAAAACCTTACTTGCAAAATCATGCCAGTGATTTGACAAGAATTTGAAAACATTCGGGATTATGCCGAGGATATACGAAATGATTCGGGTGAATTACGAAGTATGCCGGAAACTAATTGCAATATAAAATTTTACATAAAATTCGTGTCAAGACGAAAAAGCAAACCATAAAATCTGTTTATACTAGTATACAATCCACAGTTTATTACTGCACTTTTCCCCTGTTTTTTTAATGTTGAAATAGACCAACAAGTTCGCCTGTTGCATAAATAGTCTCGCCCGATATTTTTAGAATTTTTATGCTCCCGTATAACGCTATAAAAGGCGAAGTGTAATTGGTCGATATTTAAATTGTTATTTATAGATGAAATGTCACCTGGACATGGGAATCCACGCAATGCTATTAGATCTACTGGTAGACCCAGTAGAGTTAATTTTAATCAGATTGTCATATAAGCAACTTCTATCGATAAAGCCGCAATTATTTTTATATGCACCTTCCTATAAACAGGACAGTACACACCATGACCTTTAACGTATTAGTCTTGAGGTATTGGTTTGCTTTCCATGTACCAGTCTTGGATCAT
>NC_054700.1:16586368-16853868 GCF_016097555.1 Gigantopelta aegis | reverse complement strand
TCATCATCATCATCATCATCATCATCATCATCATCATAATCATAACAGAATTATTATTATTATATAAATTTCATGACTGTGCATGAACGAAACTGTATAGTTTTTACAATTTTCCGGAAGTTGTGCCTATGTTAAGCGACGATCACTTACTTTTGACTGGAGTAAGACGTTTTAGTGCGAGTAAGTTTGACTATAGGCCTATTTATCTTTTTTTTCCAGGTAAAAACACAAACTATAAATTATTGTTCTGAAAAAGAAAGATTTTTTTTTATTTAACGACGAACTCAACACATTTGTATTGACGGTAAAATGGCGTCAGACATATGGTTAAGGACCATACAGATATTGAGAGAGGAAACACGCTGTCGCCACTTCATGGGCTACTCTTTTCGATTAGCAGCAAGGGATCTTTTATATGCACCATCCCAAAGACAGGACAGCACATACCTTGACCTTTGATATATGTCGTGGTGCACTGGCTGGAACGAGAAATAGCCCAAATGGGCCCACCGACGGGTGAATCGATCCCACACCGACCGCGTATCAAGCGAGTCCATACTGCATACCAGATGGAGCTGTGTGAGTGATGTGGGGCGTTTGTTCCCAATTTCGGACAACATTCATCTGTCGATGGATGACGAGCAAGACAGGACCAGACGGAGCCTGTTGTTGTTTTACAACCCGCTAGGGTTGACGTAAAAACACTATATATATATATATATATATATATATATATATATATATATATATATACTACTCAAAAGAATTTAAGGGTCAAAAATGTATAACCAAATAAGTTTCAGAGTGTATTAGATTGATGATGTAAACTACACAATTTTTTTTTTTTATTGTTCCATATTTACAAAAAAACCACAAATAAACGCCACTGTATACAAGAAAGTCACATGACATGCTGTCAAAGTTGAAGGTTGTCAAACATGGATTTTACACATTAAAACATTCGTTTAATAGTGTGTGAATCCACCCCTGGCGCGAATACACTCGACACATCGTTGCCTCATGCTGTTGATCAGACGTCTGAAGAACTCTTGGGGAATGGCCTGCCACTCTGCCATAAGAAGTTGACCCAGATCATGAAGGTTGGCCGGATGGCCTGGTTATCACGAACTCTCCTGCCTAATTCGTCCCAGCCTACTCTGTTGGGGCCAAGTCAGGCGAATATGCTGGCCAATCCATCCTGGCGATACCTTGTTGTCTGAGAAAGTCCGTTACCACCCTGGCGCGGTGGGGTCTGGCATTGTCATCCTGCAGAACTGCCGCACCGCCAATCTGCTGAAGGCCTGGGAGAACCAATGGCCGGATAATCTCATTCAGATAGCGGATTCCATTCAGATTGCCATCCACCACATAGAGGGGGGTCCTGTGGTGGATAGAGATGCCGCCCCACACCATGACGCTGCCACCACCGAACCGGTGACGTTGTCTAACGTTAACGTCAGCGAAGCGCTCCCCAGGACGTCTGTAGACACGAACCCGACCGTCGTTGAACTGGAGACTAAACCTGGACTCATCAGTGAATATCACTCGACCCCACTGAACACGTTGCCACCGCATTTGAAGCGTGCACCAGTGACGTCTGGCCGTTCTGTGACGTGGTAGGAGTGGTGGTCGAACAGACTGGCGACGGCAGCGTAGATTATTGGCTCTCAGACGATTGCGTATGGTTTGATCAGACACTCGAATTCCAGTCGCAGTCCGCAGATTGTCACGTAATCGGCGTGCAGTGGTTGTGCGTTGATTAGAGCCATATTGGTGATGTAGCGGTCCTCTCTATTTGTAGTGCTTCGGGGTCTTCCCGAACGTGGACGATTTCGAACAGAATTCGTTGCTTGGTACCGTTGCCACAGTCGGCCAACGACACTCTGACTGACACCAAGTCTCAGAGCAACATTTCTTTGCGTATTGCCATTCTGAAGCCAAGCAATAGCCCTTTCTCGATCTTCGATAGTCAGTTGAAGTCATACCATTGTCGAATTTGGAGTGTGCACTGTACACAAACGCAAGCTCCAATTATACGGAAATTCAGCATTGGGAACATGGAATACACGTGCAAAGCGTGCAAATGAAGCGCTTTGTGAAAAAGCAAGTTATGGCCACTTAGCAGACCTTTCGCTTTCGCCCTAATTTACGTGCAAATGTAAGCATGTTTTCGCCATTAGAACTAGTTGACAGTGTCAATGACAGTGGATTTTAATTCATTTATGGGTTGCTTAGACCCACTTTCGTCAAAATGGAACAATACCATGCGTGACATTATGGTCTAGCTAATATAATTGACATTCAGAAAATAATGTCGAAAATATCGTCTGACCCTTATATATCGATCCTTCGATTGTCCATTAACGATCAAAGTGTAATTAGGAACTAAGTATCGATTACATCTCTCATCTTATATTCGTCAGGATCTATCTTATTAGGGGCGGGACGTGGTCCAGTGGTACAACGCTCGCTCGATGCTCGGTCGGTGTGAGATCGATCCCCGTCGGTGGCCCCATTGCGCTATTTGTTGTTCCAGCCAGTGCACCACGACTGGTATATCAAAGCCCGTGGTATGTACTACCCTGTCTGTGGGATGGTGCATATAAAAGATCCCTTGCTGCTAATCGAAAAGAGTAGCCCATGAAGTGGCAACAGCGGGTTTCCTCTCTCATTATCTGTGTGGTCCTTAACCGTATGTCTGACGTCATATAACCGTCAATGAAAATGTGTTGAGTCCGTCGTTAAATGATACATTTCTTTCTTTCTTTCTATCTTTTTAATTGAATTCGTTGATATATATATATATATATATATATATATATATATATATATATATATATATCAAAATTTTAGCAATAATACATTGTTATTTTGTAGTCAAGTGGATTTAACAAAGTAGTCAATAGGCCTACCCCCACTCCCCCCAAAACAAAATACATACGCCCGAACTCCTGATGCCCCGAATACATATTGGTGTTTACGTTGTTGTTGTTGTTGTTTTAATCCTTGTGTTTTTTGTCAAACATTTTTACAGCAGTTTGGCCTCAGACCACAATTAATTTCGCTATATCTTTCTATATAGCCTTAGTGGCTATAACATTTTTATTAATATCAGCAGGCCCGTGGATTTTTGTATGTACCTTTGCCTGCCTGGGGGACACATACCCTGAAGAGGACAACCCCTGTCGTCCAGCTCTTTCTTCCAGCATGTTGGTTTAAACAAACGCACTCTCTAAACCAGGCCGGAGTACACCCATTTTACACAAACAGCACTACTTTTGCATAGGCCGGAATTACCACAAACAAGTCTTCAATGTCAACAAGTTACACATGTTTACAAACTACATGCTCTCCCCTGTCACTTCAGTCAAATAGTTGCCACTTCATAGCTGTCTGCCATGAAATAATCACATTCAAACAGCAGACTATTTGCGTGGTCAAATTTCTGGATTTTGGACTACCAAATGGGAAGATAACTGTAATCTGAGGCCGTTTGTCTTAAGTTCGTAACTGTGTTTCGTGACGAATTTACATTAGTTAATGGGATTTCTACGTAAATATATCGAGTTTTTGTTTCAGGTATAAAAATAAACGTTAAACAATAATTATACAATTCACTGCCGGCGCTTTTAAATCTGAATTGGTTGAATAATATGTCAAGAAATAGGTTTTCAGTGATTATTATAGTGTGGTGATTAGAATAAAATATATGTTCGAGTTAACATTCAATGAAGCAAGAAATATTATAGAGAGAGCGACGAAGATGAAAGGATATATGGATAGATGGGTAGACAGACAGACAGATAGTAACACAGTCATACATATATACTCTCTCTCTCTCTCTCTCTCTCTCTCTCTCTCTCTCTCTCTCTCTCACACGTACACACAAACATACACACACAAACACAGTCACACTCACACACACATATATATGTACACACACACACACACACACATATATATATATAATGTACACACACACACTCACAGACACAGACACACACAGACACACACAGACACACACACATGCATACACACACACAGACACAGATTTATACATGCACAGTCACACACACATACACACATATACAAACACACATGCATACATACATACATACATACATACAAAGAAAAACGAATAGAGAAAGAAGGAAGGAGAGACACATCAGACAGACAGTTAAAGTTTTGCTTAACGACCCAACTAGAGAAAATTGATTAATTAATCATGGGCTATTGGATGTCAAACATTTGATAATTCTGATACGGAGTCTTCACAGGAAATCTACAACAGTTCTCCATTCATTCATTTATTCATTCATTTCAACTTATTTTTTGTGCTTATATTCAATTAATGTTCAAGCACGCTGTCCTGGGCACACACCTCAGCTATCTGGGCTGTCTTGTCTAGGAAAGTGAGTTTGTGGTTAGTGAGAGAGAAGTCAGTGTAATGGTCTTACGCCAACCCATTGAGTCGTTAAAAGTTGCCCAGGGTGGGAGCCGGTACCTGGCTGCGAACTCAGTTCCTACCAGTCATGTATCCAATTACTTAACCAAGACACAACCGAGGCAGGTATATATATATACTTCGATAACTCGATCTTGAAGGGGACGAGGAAATAGTTCGAGTTTCAGGGAGTTCGAGTTTTCGAAATTAATATATAAGAGTTCAGATTTAAAACTGCATTGTAGCAGGATGATTTCGCTTAATACTGTAAAAAAACAAACAAAAAAACCGTGCGCTTCACTGCCTACCTCTAAACTCTGAGAACTATGCATCCCCAGTTGAAAGGCGAAGAAATATATAACTGTCACCTAACCCCTTTTGTTGGCATCTTCCGACGCCTGTGATACATTTATTTTGCGTATATTGTAAAAGTAAGTATGTAATAAAACAAAAAAGATAACCCAGGTAAATTTGAAATAAATATGCTTAGGCATATACATGTGTTTATTGACCCCCAAAAAAAGACACAACGAAAACTAGGGTATTTATATATATATACTCTGTCAAAAAAGAAATGGAATCCTAGCCCATTCTTCCTGCAGTGCGTGTGACAGTTGCGTAAGCGTCTGAGGCTCCGGGTCACGCTGGCGTACACGTCTGTCCAGTTCGTCCCATAGAATGATGTGCAATGGGGTTGAGATCTGGCGATCTTGATGGCCATGGCAGCACATTAATGTTCTCATTCTGTAGGAAATCCATTGTTACACGTGCCATATGCGGCCTGGCATTGTTCTGCTGGCGAGTTCTCTCTGACAATCCAAAATGGGAAGCATATGACGGCGAAGAATTTCATCCCGGTAGCGTACAGCTGTCAGGTTGTCTTGTACAAACACAAATTCACTTCTGCCGGTGTATGAGATGGCTCCCCACATCATGACACTTCCTCAACTTGGGCGACACAGTTGTTGGCAAATTGTTCATTGCGGCGTCTGTAAACACGTTGTCGTCCATCACGTCGCTGTAGAAGGAAACGTGACTCGTCACTGAACCATACTCGCCGCCAGTTTCCCAAGTTCCACCCGTGTACATTCGTGCACCAACGAACACGTAAATGTCGATGTTGACGTCGCAGGGCGGGGCCAACATACGGTCTCCTAGCCCGTAAACCAGCTTCTCGAAGTCGGTTCCGAATGGTTTGTGCAGACACCCTTCTCAAACCAGGTATGCGTCCAGCAGTGTTCGTTGCTGTGGCAGTTCGATGAGGCAAGTGCAGAACCCGGATGTAGCGATCTTGTGCTGCAGTTGTTATGCGAGGTCTTCCACTTCTGGGCCGGTCTTCGGCTGATTTAAACTGCTGGTACCTATCCCAGAGACGTGAACTGGTGCTTTGATGGATGTTCATGTGGTGTGCGACCGCTGACTGCGATTCACCTAACTGGAGATGACCTATTGCAATGTATCGATTCGGCAGGTTTAGTCTTGGCATCTTGTAACTGGCCTACGTCTAAATGGAAATGAGGCATTATTGCGAGCGTTGCAGCTTTAAATACCTATCACTACCCCAATCGTTTCCCAGAGCTTCACGTGCATTCGCCAAAATCTTACCATTTCACGCCGATTTCCTGCAATTGTCGGACAACGTTTTAGGGTGCATTTGGGCATGCTGTTCCATTCCAGGAACATTAAGAAACTAGGTCATTCAGCAACATTGTACAAAAAAACAAACGATATTTTGTAAAATCAAACACTTTTCTTCTTTCCCTATCACCTATGCGTTTCTTTTTTGAAAGAGTATACATGTATACTCAGATTACTCGATGAGTGCTTTCCCAAAAAGCAACCCTCTCTACAAAATTATAAATCGAAACACCGTTAAAATTAGCTATAGCTGCATGCCTAATGTTGGAAAAATAATTTCAGCGCATAACAAAACTCTACTTCAACAACACAGAGACAAAGACGCCGTTCCCCCCCAGAGAATGCAACTGTAGACGAAGAGCTGAATGTCCACTTGAGGGTAAATGCTTGCAGAAAGGAGTAATACACCAAGCTACCGTTAATACACTCGATGACAACAAGCAAGAAACATACGTTGGTTTGACCGAGAACACATTTAAGACGAGATATACCGCGCACACGAGCAGTTTTCAAAACGCAACACAGAAGAAAGCAACAGCGCTAAGTCAGTACATTTGGACACTGAAGGACAGATTCACCCCATACACCATTAAGTGGAAAATTTTATCCAAAGCAAAGCCATACTCTCCAGCAAGCAAAAGATGTAACCTCTGCCTGAAGGAAAAACTGTTCATAATGTATAAACCTGAAACCAGCACACTAAACTCCAAGAATGAACTCGTATCAGCATGTCGACACAGACGCAAATACCTTCTGTGCGCATACCACACATCACCTATAGACCTGCATAGTGACGTAACCTCGACGTCACAGAGTCCATTACGTCATCAGCTTTCCGTTGACGGAGTAATTAAATCTACATCTAATGAGTGAGAGCAATTCAACTCTCTCACGAAACAAGCCTGTCATGTAGAGATAAACATACACTTTTAACGATGTATCTGGCTCCCACACGGTTGAGCACTCTATAATATAGCGTCTTTCAACTCGAAAACGACTACTATATATATATATATATACACTGGTGGCACCTAAGTCTGCGCACCTAAGCATTTGTGTTATATTTTAAAGTTAAAATATTTCTTTAAAAATATTTATTTCACTGCCACAGTACAATGGAACAATAAACGTGTTACAACTAAAGTTATTTTAATTTTAATGTTTTTTAAACTCAAGTAATGAGCGCATTTTTAGTGGGACCCCCCTGCATTTACTGGCCTGCATGACGGCACATAAGTCTGCGCAGCAAACATCAAAACAACCACTTCTGTCGCTAATGTTTACATAAAACAGCAACAAACAATGGATCCGACTTTTTACAAGTTCTAAATAACAAACACTACCTGTTATAGTCTGTTTCAGAAACATTTAGATTGTGCAAATGAGCTAAATATAAATGGTGTTCCATGCTCCTTAGTTTGGACAACACAAAATGACAATATTAAAAAAAGCCAATGTAAAAATATTTGATCGTTATTCACCAAACATTTCTATTATTAACTGTGTAAATGAGCACAAATAGTGTTCGTTAGACATATAGGACAATCAATGATAATTTTGAAACAGACTATAGCTAAAATAGGCCATGCTGTCAGTGCAATCTTCAAAGTCTGTGTGCAGCCATTTTGCATTGTGTCACTCGGAGGGAAATTCAAAGTATGCTTGGATTTTTACGTTAACAGATTAAATAAGACATTCATTTGATTTATGGATTCATAAATTACAATAAGGTATGTATTGAAGCTTCTATGTAAATGTATGTAAGTTGATATGCAAGGTTGAAGGTTGATCATTACAACGTTGACAGACACGTGTTGACAGGTGATAGAAAAACACGTTGATCGAGGCTGGCAACAGTATACTTTTAGTGCATTAATTCAGAGTTTTTTTCAATAAAAGTGTTATCGACCAGTTTTATACATATATTCACAATCAAGATGTGTTGTTTTAACAACGGTTTTGTGAATTAAATTAACGTTGTTTGTTTGTTTACTAACATACCCCGACACTTGTTTCGAGACGTAATGTAATGTCATTAACGTGCGCAGACTTTTGTGCCGCGCAGACTAAGGTGACATGAGTGTGTGTGTGTGTGTATATATATATATATATATATATATATATATATATATATATATATATATATATATTAATGTTGCAAAATGACAGTCTTTGTAATTATCAATTACGTTGTTAGGCTATCTATACTGGCACTTTCACCGCTGATATTGAAATGTCGAACAGAAAAGAGTGACTTCCAGCTTTCTAACCATCCGTTAGAAGCCTTAAAATCCTGAATCAGTAGATCAGATGAAAATTTCAAAGGTTTTTCTTGAACGATCGGTCCGGATATTGGAATATTCTTTGATCGCGCATGTTGAAAACAATTCCATGTCAGTTCATACAGTTTGTCATATTTGCAGCCTGTATTGAATCGTGTTTTCTTGGCGCTAGAGCTATTGTCATATTCTTGCAGATAACAGTCTTTTTCATTAATATGTCCGACACAGTGGAAATGTCAATGTCATACTTTCCTGCCAAATCCGTTTGAGTTAATTTTGATACAGACTGCGAATCATTAGGCCTAATCAAATCAAATTTTACTTTGAACGATTATTCCACACGCCTACTGTTTAGCATGTGGTGATCGAGACATGTTCGTTTGTTGTTTTAGCAACATTCAGCGTGCATGTTTTTTGTATCTATCGCAGAAAAAAAAAATCTGTTTGTATGTAGTGTATTGACTCATGTGTGCATATTTTAATTCAAAATTAAGTTGTTTCTAACATTTTACTCTGTCAGTATTTCGTTATCAAAGTACATTGATTAAAAATAAAAGGTGAAAAACCTAATGTGTGAGTATCTGAGAATTGTCTGAAGCTGTAAAGAATTTGCTCAGCAGTGCACTGCACTAGACAGGACAAATCGGCCTCGGTGGCGTTGTGGTTAGGCCATCGGTCTACAGGCTGGTAGGTACTGGGTTCGGATCCCAGTCGAGGCATGGGATTTTTAATCCAGATACCGACTCCAAACCCTGAGAGAGTACTCCGCAAGGCTCAATGGGTAGGTGTAAACCACTTGCACCGACCAGTGATCCATAATTGGTTCAACAAAGACCATGGAGTGTGCTATTCTGCCTGTGAGAAGTGCAAATAAAAGATCCCTTGCTGCCTGTCGTAAAAGAGTAGCCTATGTGGCGACAGCGGGTTTCCTCTCACAATATGTGTGGTCCTTAACCATATGTCTGACGCCATATAACCGTAAATAAAATGTGTTGAGTGCGTCGTTAAATAAAACATTTCTTTCTTTCTTTCTTTTAGCCAGGACAATTGAAAACAATCAAGCCTTAATTCCTCTGCTGTCTGCTAAGCTGGGCTGAGATCACGGAAATCGGTGACCCGTGACGCAACACCGGATGCTGGACAGCAGATATTCCGGTCTGCATTGTTTTCTGGAAGTCGTGTTTTCGTTGAGGTTACTCTTCATTCGTTTATACTACGCCGGTTTTATCAGGTTAATTAATAAAGGATTTTACATTTCTGAATCAAATGGACAGGTTCCGGTTTTATCAGGTTTTTAATACATGTTTTAAATAAGAGAATATTCGGGACCATGGAATTTGGCCGGTTTTGACAGGATTTTGGTATTCAGGGTCCGGTTTAGACAGGTTTCACTGTGTATATATATATATATATATATATATATATATATATACAGCCAAACCTGTCCTAGCTGCCACCTGTATTCAGCGGTCACCTGCCTTAAGCGGCCACTTTTTTTCGATTTATAACATTCCACCCAAATCGGATCCCAAATCGCTAAAATACCTGTATTAAGCGGCCACAGTAAATGTTTACTATTATATAAAAAGGATATTTAACAACAGCGATAAGGTATATATAACAAGAAGTAAATGATAAAATAAACATTGATGTCTTTTGCAGACATCAAAACATGGCGGAACGTAACTAACAAATAAAAACAATATTTCGTTCCGCTTAGCCGGCAATCTATTATTCTGTAAGTTTGACACTCAATAGCCGATGTAAGTTCGTGCTGGGGTGTCGTTAAACATTCATTCATTCATTCATTATTCTGTAATGATCACCATAATCCTTGACAGCTCAGTCCTCCCGAGACGGGTGTGCTTCATCTGACTGACAATTCATTCGTCTTTAAAATACTATAGGCAACGACAATTTGATCAATCCACATGCGTCGACTTTTAGGGGTGTAAAATATATTAAATCTTTATGGCGGGACCAAAGAATTAAGTCGAGAGACCGAGTTTATCGAGTGTTCGCAGTTTGAATTTTCGAAGCCGTCCGTTGTTACTAGTTTGTATAGCAATTCGGCCGGGACCGTCACTTCAGGTCGAGAGATCGAAATTTTCGAGAAATCGAAGTTGGAGTTATCGAAGTTTGACTATATATAGACATACCACCGTCTTTGATTCACAAGTCATGTGACACTAATACGGACATGGGAGGTGCGTAGCCCAGTGCCAAAGCGCGGTCTATTTGGGAGCGATCCCCGTCGGAAGGCCCGTTGGGCTATTTCTCGTTCCAGCCAGTGCACCACGACTGATATATCAAAGACAGTGGTATGTGCCATCCTGTCTGTGGGATGGCGCATAGAAAAGATCACTTGCTACTGATGAAACAATTTAACAGGTTTCCTCTCTGAGACTATGTCAAAATTACCAAATGTTTGACATCCAATAGCCGATGATTAATCAATCAATGTGCTCTAGTGGTGTCGTTAAACAAAACAAACTGCTAATCAGGACGGTAAAAAACTCAATTATGGATCCACTGGGGAGATTCGGTACACACAGACAGATACAGAGACAGAGAGACAAAGAGAGAAAGAGACAAAGGTAGCGAGAGACAGACGATAGACACAGACATATGTACAGATACAGAGTGACATTTCAAATAGTTTCTTTACTAAAGAAAGTTCTAGCCAGTGCACCACGACTTGTATATCGTAGGCCGTGGTATTAAAGTTTATTTTGTTTAACGACACAACTAGAGCACATTAATTTATTAATCATCGGCTACTGAATGTCATACATTTGGTAATTTTGACATATAGTCTTAGCGAGGAAATCCGTTACATTTTTTTTTTATTAGCAGCAAGGGATCTTTTATATGCACCATCCCACAGACAGGATAGCACATACCACGGTCTGTGACATACCAGTCGTGGTGCACTGGCTGCAGCGAGCGCTTTACCACTGGGCTACGTCCCGCCCCTAGGCCGTGGTATGTGCTATCCTGTGTGTGCGATCGTGCATATAAAAGATCCCTTGCTACTAATGGAAAAATTTAGCGGGTTTCCTCTCTGAGAAAATTACCAAATGTTTGATATCCAATAGGCGATGATTAATAAATCTATGTGCTCTAGTGGTGTCGTTAAACAAAACAAACTTCTTTTTTTTTTAACTAAAGAAAATATTTTTTTTAAAGTGCTTCTAGTGAAATTAAGAATAAATACCTTCAACTTTGAGTAAGAATACCTATATCTCCAACTGACACCGAAGTTTACTTTTATTTTTCTCACCGAGATTTAACGATTAATTGTTTGTGACCGGACTTACTTATCGATGTTTCTTCTTTTTTTCTCTCTTTTTTTTAAAGACAAGGAAATCGATTTCTGAGGTAATAGGTATGGACTAAAAACTGCGTTTCCGTTTTATTGGAATATCTCAGATTATCGATGTATTAACGTCAAATGAAATGAAAGGAAAGGATTCGATCGGTTGTATTTGTGCTCACTTGGAAACTATTTTCACTCCTGTAAGTCCACTCTTTGAGGTTGAAACCTCCCGTCTATTATAAAATACGATGCACAAGCTAGCCTCGAGTGTGTGTGTGTCAATGTGGGTCAAACATTCTTACCTCTGTCGATATTTATGTTTACTTGGAAATATTAACGATTTTGCAATCAAAACACCTCATACTTCAAACTAACGAAATGCTTTGTAGATAAAGGTAGTTAGCTTAAAGCTAACTATCCATTCATACGTGATCTGTGATCCGTGTCCGTGTCTGCGTCCGTGTCCCTGTATGCGTGAATTAAACATCCATAAGTACATGATGAAATACGATTAATATCGAAAGAACAATGCCCCACTGTCATTGATGTTAACGCATCCCTGTTAATTAAAGGGACATTCCTGAGTTTGCTGCAATATTTAACATGTTATCGACTAATAGAGACTTTTTAACGGTTGTAATTACATATCAAATATAGTTTTCTGCATAAAATATTAGTAGCTGTATGCTAAACGTGTTTCTGATCGCTTTAATATTTGTACTAGGTTAATTTCATTTTATTTCCTAAAATATGTTTTTTTCGTACGTACGAAATTATTTGAAGACAAAATCCAGTTTGGGCTTCTTACAAAAATATCAAGACGACCAAAAACACATTGAATATACAGACACTGATATTCTAAACAAGAAAATATATTTATTATGTAAGTTTAATCGTAGAAATATTTTATTAGTCGGTAACATCTTACAACGCAGAAAACTCAGGAATGTCCCTTTAACAAATCACTCACAGAGCGATTCCTCGCGGATGCGGACACAGACACGGAGCGGATCAACGGATGCTTCGCAACGTCTTCCCATGTAAGCGATTTCTCACGGATACGAATGAATGAATAAATGAATAAATGAATGAATGAGTGAATTAACTGATTAATTAATTAATGTTTAACGACACCCCAGCACGAAAAATACATCGGCTATTGGGTGTCAAACTATGGTAATGTCAAAACATGAAGTGCTGATCACCATCAATATAAAAATTCAAGAGTCAAATAAAAACACAGTGTAAAGAACTGTGCAAAAAATGCAAATATCACAGATAGATCAAATTAAAATTTATAGTAAAAGTCAGCATCAAGTAAAAACTGTAATAAAAATTCTGGATGGAATCGAAATGATTCCATCACATTTCTTTGACCAAATATATCTTTTCGAGTTTTATTCAAATACTTACACTCCACCAAAATGTGGCGTACCGTAGGTCCACTGACAGTGCATACACTGAGGTGGAACATCTTTCTTCAAGATAAATGAGTGTGTCAAACAAGTATGGCCGATGCGAGCACGACACAAGACTATTTCATCCTTCCTGCTACTCTCCCAAGATCGGCTTGATGTCATGAAGCTTGTTCGCAACCGCACCGTCCCAATCGGATACGGATAACGGACCATGTATGAAGGAATGGCTACCTTTAGTCACTTACGAACTCTCAAGATTATTTGACCATGTGATTCTTTGATCATGGGCGGATCCAGGAAATATTTTTAGGGGGGGGGGGGGGGGGACCAAAAAAGAAGGGCACATTGACTCGTCAAAAGGGCACCTTACTACAAGTTTTGATATTTACAATTAATATGAATTCCTACAGTTCTACGTCATAATATACTAGCAATAATGAAGTAAATTGGCGTCACTCGCGTTAGAACCTCAATGGGGCCCCATTGAGACTCAATAACACAGACACATATCTGCAAGCTTGCGCATGTACACGAAAATCTTGATTTCATTTATCTACAATATAATTATTGTTTACTTAAAAAAAAAAAAATTCTACAAACAAAAAGGGCACTTGGACATTTTGAGGGCACTTGAACAATTTTGGGGGGGGGACGCGTCCCCCTGGTCCCCCCCCCCCCCCCCCCCCCCCCTTGGATCCGCCCATGATTGATAAAAGTATAAAATGTTCAAGGTCCATAGTTGCTGGGAGAGATTTTTAAAAATGATTTCTTAAAGGAACTGTTCCGAGAGTCGTGTCATTGTCAGATGTTTTCGACCACTATAGGCCTTTTCAGCATCTAAAATTACACTTTAAATGCATTTTCTTTTTTAAAACACCGGTGTCTTTATATCTAATGTGTTTCAAATAGTCCTATAGCTAATGTTTGTAGTGACTGATACTTATTTTTATTTCCTAATACATACTGTTTTTGTACGTATAGAATTATTGAGAGATAAAAATCTAGTTTTGATTAGTACAACTTTAGAACGACCAAAAACACATTAAATATACAAACACCGATATTCTAAACGAGATTACAAATGCATATGCAATGTTAATCCTTAAAAACGCTCTGCTAGTCGGGGATGTCACAACAGCAGTAAACACAACACTGTCTCTTTAAATTAATATATACTTTTTCCAGGTTTGTTATTATTATTATTATTATTACAATTGTTTTTGTGTTTTTTTGTCTAACTTGTTTGGGAGTGGCAGTCTTCCTACAGACGAATAGGAACGACGTATAGTTATGCATTTGAGATGACGTTTTTGACTTAATACGATAGAGCCGTACCCTACGGGGGACGGGGGAGGGGGCAGTTGCCCCACTGAGAATCTCACCTTTTTTTTTTTTTTTTTTTTTTTTTTTTACTCCAGAAAATAGCATACACATCTCAGGCTAGTATATTATATCTTGTATAGTGTTTCATTAGTTTATAAAAAGTAGTGCCCCCACCCCCCACCCCCCAGGATTTTTATCAGGGTTAGTCCCTGGATGATCTTAGCGCCAAGATCACTTCGTAAAACGGGACTCTGGGTTTCGTCCCACGAATCCAGGGTTCGAAAAATCCACTAACCCTCGGTTCCTGCCAGTGAATTTTTTGTCTGGGCTAGAGGAAATTATCAACTGTATTACTGTAATACATAAGACACTAACCAAAGCTTCTGTGAGGGCTAGTGACTTTCTCAAACATTTGACATACCCTGACGAAGCGAACATAACTATCACCATCGTAAGCAGCTATTGTTACGATTGCGACAGCAGTTACTAAGACACTCTTAACGTAACAATCGGTTGTTGGAACGGGATCCAGGTAAGTGGCAGTCCTACTAATGGTGAAAGGCCAGCAATTATTCATGGCAGCAGCCATATTGACATAACATACTTTTGACTTTGTCTGATGCGGAGATGCGATTTAGAAAATACCAATGTTTTTTGCGTGGTTATTTTTTTTCTTTTTCCGTTCAGATTTGGAATTAAATTTGTGCATTTAACATGTGTAGAAGGGTTGATGGATGAACGTCTGAATAATGTACGTACATGTACGTACATACATACGTACTTTTTGCCACCCACTAGATATGAATAAAGATTTCCTACGTCATCGACAGTACATATTTTGTATTTGAATGATTAGCAACGTAATTGCTAATTAAATTATATTTAGGCGATCAATACGGACACTGACGAAATCACGGACACGCTTATCTAAACATTTAATTACATTATATAGTGAACTAGATCACCCTGTATAAATTATAACCCACGTTGACGGGACGAGATGGTTCTTCATGAAAGTTAAATTAAAGGGACAGTCCTGAGTTTGCTGCAATATTAAAGATGTTATCGACCAACAGAGACTTTTTAACGACTGTAATTACATATCAAGTATATATTGTTTATGCATAAAATATTAGTGGCTGTACATTAAACTAGGTTAATATCCCTATCCAGTGCACCCCGACTGGTATACCAAAGACTGTGGTATCTGCTATCCTGTCTGTGGGATGTTACATATAAAAGATCACTTGCTACCAATAGAAAAATGTTGCGGGGTTCCTCTCTACGACTATATGTAAAAACTAAAATTACAAATGTTTAACATCCAATAGCCGATTATTAATAAATTAATGTGCTCTAGTGGTGTCGTTAAACAAAATAAACTTCAACTTTTTATTTCTATCCATCTAACAAGAACATTATTTCACTTAGACTGCCATGAAACAAGCAGACAAAAGTTCTGTATCAGGATATCAAATTGCATATTCTTTGCAGAAGGGAACTGGTTTCAAAATTGTTTATATAAAGTGGCCAGCAGTGGTGAACTTGTCATAACGCCCCCTGGACATCTTAATCTGTTTCGTAGGTTTCTGACAAGTGTCTTTAACAATAAGTACAACACCACAGTTGGATCATGTTATTCAATTGTTTTTTTATTGTTTTCTTGTATGGATTTACAATAGGTAAAACACCCATTGTATTTATGTGAAATCCGTGTCCAGCCGATTGGCCTGGGATACAACAATACTCACATTGCATAAAAATTAAATTGACGGTAAATTATGTTATTGTAAACATTATCTTACACAGAGAATCATGTAAATATATACACACCATTGTAAATTAAACTTAATAATAAATATACAACTATAAGCAAAATATAAATATTGATTTTAATAGTTTATAAAAACAAAAGTCAAAATCTGAATAAAATGCATTTCTATACGAAATATGAACCAAACCTAAAACAACTCGTCATGTGTATATGGTAGATACTGCGAAGACAATACTTCATCAAGACTGAATTGGGACTACCGTTTAATTTCTTACACATCTGTTAGTGAAAAATAAAATAAACGTTATTTATGATAACACATACCAATAACATGCATACACTGTGTCATCAATTTTAAAGACGTATAATTGGCTGCTACTAGGTGATGACTCAGAGGCGACAAATTAAACGTGGTCACTAAGGTGTGTATCACTTATCTGTTACTATGGTTATTAGAAAACTACACACCATCATAGCAGGTCAACCAGGTTAAACATGATCGCGTACATACAGGTACAAATTATGATAATGTATACAAAGAATACTGAACTCCATTGAAAACGCACCAGTCAGATTTTAGTTGTTTAAAAAAAAAAAAAAAAAAAAAGGATACTTGAAAAATAAAAACACATTTAACTGATTTTGTGTAACTGGATGTATTTTTGCATGCACTAAAGAAACCAACAATAAAAAAGGGTTTGTTGGTTGTGTTTAACGTCACCACTAGAGCACACTGGTTACTAATCATCAGCTATTGGATGTCAGACATGTGGTCATTCTGACATAAAGACTTAGAGGAAACGCCACTTTTTTCCATTACTAGCAAGGGATGCTTTTTATGCACTTTTCCACACAGGACAGCACATACCACGGCCTTTGATATACCAGTCTTTGTGCACTGGCTGGAAACCCAACAATTAAATACAAAGGTTAGCGTTATGATCAGGTCTGTGATACTCAGGTTTTTTTAAAAAGCTCAAAATGATGTTTAAAAAGCTGATCTCTCTTATACCATACATTAAGTAAGGTCATGTTTTTGCAATCCAGATAAAATCCAATATATTTGTGAAAATCATCTAATGCAAAAAACAAAAAGAAATAAAAAATCAGAAATCAGAAAAAAGAGATTAAAAATCAACCCCCTTGTTTTATAGCAAATTCACACATGTGATAGTAAAAATAAATGAACGAGTGTTTAATGACACCCTAACACAAAAAACAAAAAACACATCGGCTATCGGGTGTCGAACAGGATAGCTATTTTCCTCACGACCACAAGAGATAAAAAAAAAACCCAGCAAAATGGAGAAAACTTGAGGTGTTTTCTCTTTTATGGATACATTATCTGTCCTCAAACAAATGTAGGGGGTGGGGGGTGGGGGGGTGGTGGTGGGCAGGAATGCACTTCCTTGAGGACAGGTAATGCTTAAAAAAATTGAGAAAACTTGGTGTTTTCTTTTATGGATACATTACCTGTCCTCAAGGAAGTGCAATAACTGTCACAGCTGAAAGTTTGTTTTCTTTAATGACACCACTAGAGCATATTGATTATAACTGACAGACAACCATCCGAGTCTAAGTGAAGAAATGGGAGTCATGTTTAGAAGGCCAAGCACTGTTTGACCTGCATCATCATATTCGATCATATCACATTCAACTAATGTTACAAACAAAAACAGAGCATTGCCCAGAATGAATACTTTTGAGTTTTTTTGTGTGATTTCACTGCATACCTGCATCCTGACAGATCATATCTAAATTTCACATATGTACACTGCAATATAAATATGAAATTTTTAATGCAGAAAACAGAAGAAAAAAAATCTTTATAAGTCTCTTTATTCTTTTCTAAAAATTCCATTGCCCCTTTACTTTCTCTCCATTGAATTCTATCTGATTTCTTCCTGATCTGTCTGTTCCTCCTACTTTGTTTTTAGTTAAAGGGACATTCCTGATTTTAAGATGTTATCGACTAACAGAAACTTTTTTAACGATTTTAATTACACATCAACTATATTTTTCTGCATAAAATATTAGTGGCTGTATATTAAACGTGTTTCTGATCGTTCTAATATTTGTACTAGGTTAAATTTAATCTTATTTCCTAAAATATTGTTTTTTTCGTATGTACGAAATTATTTGACGACAAAATCCAGTTTGGGCTTCTTACAAATGTTAAGACAACCAGAAACACATTGAATATACAGACACTGATATTCTAAACAAGAAAATATATTTAATATGCAAGTTTAATCGTTGAACTGTTTTATTAGTCGGAAACATCTTACAATGCAGCAAAGTCGGGATTGTCCCTTTAATAAATAAGCGGGGGGGGGGGGGGGCTATTCAATAGACATATCACAAAGCTGAAATTTCACTCAAACTAATTTTTGCATAATTAAAATTTCAATTTTCAATTTATATCAAATAATAAATTTAAAACTTTAGTGAAGAATGGTTATATTTAAAAAGAAAGAAATGCAACATAACTAATATCAAGATAATTCAGCAAAAAGACATATTTATACATTGGTTACAACTGCTGTATATTATTTTCACAGCCACGGTTATGATTCAGTATAAGTGCATGCATGTGCAACCTTTAAGTCTGGGCTTATAGCTCAAATAGTCCGGACTCAAACTGCTAGCTGGTCTATGGTATTTTGAGCATAGACTCAACTGCTAGCTGTATCTCAACTGCTAGCCAAATATTTCTAGGGCACTGGCCATAGCCCTATATCTACGTATGTACATGTATGTAAAAAATCCCTCAAATATCACGTAAATAAGTACCCTCTTCCGTGTACCCAATTCAATCTCAGCTGACAAATATTAATTAAGAGATTATTCAAAAATTACTTGACACCTTTTTCCTGAAAATTTGACAACCTATCAGATATATCTAAATGTAATGCCAGACAAACTCCTCTTTTGAAATAAAAAAAAATAACAACACACAATTAACCATCTCTCCTCTTGCGTGTCTCGTGAAAGATGCTGCATAAGGTTTACCGGCCTCAAAGAATTTTTTTTTATTTAATGGATTACTCAACACATTTTAACTCTGGTTATGTGGCATCCGACATATGGTTAAGCACCTCACAGATAATGAGAGAGGAAGCCTGCTGCTGTCCACCCAATGGGCTACTCTTTTTAATTAGCAGCAAGGCTTCTTAACACAGGTGGCTTCTTAACACAGGTGGCTGCTTAATACAAGTGGTAATTAGAGCAAGTATGACTACTATATTAGAGTCATGAATGTCTGACTACTATATTAGAGTCATGAATGTCACACTAGCAATTCTCCATCTTGCTTTCAGCAAGTGATTTCTACGGGTGAAAATGTCTGAGAAGGGAATTCAATCCCAGTTTTAAACTAAACCACTTCACCATTATAAAATTGAAGCTGAAAAGGGCAGGATGTAGCCCAGAGGGTAAAGTGCTTGCTTGATGCACAATCGGTCTGGGATCGATCCTCGCTGGTGGGCTTGGCAGCATGATCAGAATTTGAAAGTGCCAGTCGGGTTCAACTACTACACATGTATGGATAGAATCTAACTTCTTCCAAGAGAAACCAGGAAACCAGCCTGGGAGGAAGATGTTCTGTAAACTAACCACAGCGAGACCATACAATGTAAAATTCATAGGGATCGTCTGGCTTTTTATTATTCTGTTCTTATTCAGTCAGCCTTCTAAGTCAAATTGTTTCATGGGCAGTATATTTTACAATTTTCTTTTTGGCATTTTTCTTTCATTTTCTTACTTTATTTCTTTCTTTATAAATATTATTTATTTATTTAATTTTTTTTTTTTTTTTTTAAATTTATTTATTTATTTATTAATTTATTTAATATTTGCTTCATATTTATTTATTTTGATTACACTAATAACAGTGATTCAAGTCTGGGAAACCAGATACAGATCAACATGAGCATCGCTCTCCCTGCAATTCATAACATTCAGATATACACCCACCCTTTAGCATTTATACAGCTAATGTACATGGTACATACACAAAGATGAACACGTGCCAATGCCAGCATTTGGCCTATTTAATCAAGCCGATGCACCCAAAACCACCTGCACCAAAAAAACAAAAACAAACCCACCTTTGAAAGTGCACTATCAAAGTTTGTAAGAATTAAAATAACAACAAGTCATTACAATCTACATTCATGAGTTAAAGTTTGTTTTGTTGAACAACACAACTAGAGCACAATGATTTGTTAATCATCAGCAATTGGATGTCAAACATTTGGTAAGTTTGACTTGTAACCTGAGAGGAAACCCGTTACATTTATCCATTATCAGCTAGGGATCTTTTATATGCACTTCCCCCATGGACAGGATAGCACATACCACGGCCTT
This sequence comes from Gigantopelta aegis, assembly GCF_016097555.1. Lineage (NCBI taxonomy): Eukaryota > Metazoa > Mollusca > Gastropoda > Neomphalida > Peltospiridae > Gigantopelta > Gigantopelta aegis. The sequence continues at coordinate 16,833,302 of NC_054700.1, read as the reverse complement.
TGATATACCAGTTGTGGTGCACTGGCTGGAACAAGAAATAGCCCGCGCATCAGGCGAGCGCTTTGTGACTGGGCTACGACCCGCTCCATCTGTATGAGAATCAGGTAAGTATGGTGTACTTCACATTCATTACAACTTACTCTTTGATTTACCTCTTGTAACATTTACCTGACCATTTATTATTGTTACAGTTATTTGCATTATCTCAAACTTTGAAAGTCCACTCACAAAAGGTATTATCCATCTAAAAACGATCATAATGCTTATGCTACAGGTCTATAAGTCTATTCTGCACTCTACTTCAGGTATGAATAAAACATGATTTTATTTAATAAACACAGGAGAGGTCAAATTTGAAGCAAAACTAAAATTAAATTAATTTAAAAGCTTTTTTTGATTAACTCATAACACGAGTCTGTGGAATTAACGGTCTCGGCTGCCATAAACAAAATTTGGTGCCCTGTGATGAACATACATAGGTGCAACTATAAACCAAGTTTCATTGACCTAGAAATTATCGCTTGTGATAAACTGATCTAAACACGAAACATCTAATGCAAACGTTGATGCTGCCATTAGAATAGTAGTACAAATATCTCTCCTTTTTGCTTCATAAAGGCAAGACAACAATTGTCCCAAGTCACTGCTTATTGTATTTAAACAAATTAAAAACAAACTATTTAAATACATAATGACTGGCCAACTACAAAATTGGCTACAGATTTTTGAAGCGATCTTAGCATTATGATACCATAAAATAATTGCTGGCTACATCGTCACTATGACACATGCCATAACCAACAATGGTTTTACAATATCGTAGTGCTCAGACAGTTTCGAAAATATCAGCCCAGGTAAATCAGGTTATATATTACAAAATATACAGATTCTTTGCGGATATCTAAAATCAAACTCACGTAACCGTGCATTCATCATTCACACAATTTCAGTAAGAGAAACACACACTGAAACAATATCTTCAGAAAATTAGGCTTTGTTACAATAATTTAAATAAAGATATTCCAATGATTCCTTAATCACTGTTACTCTTTGTGAAAACTTTGAAATATAAATAAATTAATACACACACTACTTAAACCAACACCTGCATTTAAAAAAAATAAAAATACATGGGAACATATTATTACAATGTTTCTTCAGGATCTAGTCTGGTAAAACAGGGAATATTTTTACTTATATGTAAACCCTCAGTGGCGGATCCAGAAAATCAATTTGGGGGGGGGGCAGTGACATGAGGTGGAATGCCAAAGGAACTTTGGGGGAGGTTTGGAGGGGGATCGTAAATTTTTAATTAATATATAATAAAATTATAACTATCACAAAATTTAGAGGGGGGGGGCAGGCCCCTGGGGCCACCTGTATCCGCCTCTGACACTTTTGATGGTTTAATTATTAAATTGGAACATGCTCCAAGTACAGCCAATAACCTGCAAACTATTAGAATCCATAAAGGAAACTAAGGTCCATCTGAACTACATGACATTGTACAATTAACTTATTTCCTACAAAAGGTCATTTTCTAATGTAAAAAATAATTTAATGAAATTTCTACACCGATTCTCATGATCAAAGACAACAAAGTTACATGTACATCAACAAACACATATTGAAATTTCTACATACATGTAGATCAGATCATGTCTACAAAACTAGGGGCAGGTCTAATTTCTACAAGATAAAATTTTTAATCTGCCCCAAGTCAATATTATTGAAAGCCCACGTTATTTAAAATTGTATACACCCATGTGTATGACTATGAATTTAAAATGTATGTATTTATAGCAATATAAAAATGTGTGTACGTTTGTGTGCATCCTTGTTTATGTGCCGGCACAGCAGAAGCAAGTAGACACTGGGGGGGCTGACTGAGATCGTGGACACAAAGCAAAGTTTCTAGGGGGTTCAGGGGAATGTTCCCCTTAAAATTTTGAAAACTAGATGTCCTGAAATGCAATTTCCTGCATTTTATAAGTAAAATTCATCTCTGCCTTAAGACCAACTACCAGAATTATTGAGGGGGGCTAGAGCCCTCCCCCCCCCCCCCCCAGAACCCCCTGCTCCACCGCGCCTGGTATGTATATCCATGTACATGTGTATGTATGTGTGTAAAACAAATTCCATAAATGTAATGCAAGATATGCACAGATGTTTTTACAATGGAAGTACATATTATTTCTTCAGGTATCCTGGGGTCCCCCCATTCCGATTATATTTGAGGATACAGACCGAGCATTGTGTGTGTGTTAAGAAATGGTAATTTTTATTTAATTAAATGGTCGTCAAATACTGTCTAAATTACATAGGACTGTAATTTAAGAAGCCTGTTTTTCTAATACACAGGCTTTACAGCATGGGAAATGTCCGCAGTTACATGTGTGTAGGACATAAACAGGAACTGTAAATTCGTCCCATTCAGTTTACTAAACTGGATGCCACTCATGTCGGTTACATGTTGTTAAGTAGTACAAATGTTACAAGGTATTGGTGGGGTGGGGGTCATGTTCTTTCTTGTACCAATCACCAACATACAGTTTTTTTTATGTCATCTGTGAACTAAAAAATAAATTGTGTTCAACAAATATTTTTAAAAATCACTAGTCACCTTATTGTGCCCGATACATTAAAGGACAAAAAAAAAAAAAAAAAAAAAAAAAAAGTTTGTTTTGTTTAACACCTCCACTAGAGCACATTGAATTATTAATAATAGACTATTGGATGTCACACATTTGGTAATTTTGACAAATAGTCTTACATTATAGTAACACAGCTGACAATATTTCCACTAGACCAGACCACATTTTCACTAGCCGGGACCGAGGACCAATGGATTTGTTGAACTATTAAGAATTATCATACTAAACGTCTGTTGCATCAGATTTAGGAAACTGTATTTTAGATACGACATTTAGCAAACATTCGGTCATCGGAAATTTGGAAACTGACAGTTTTTATCCAGGCGTTCTGTGGGTCCAAATATAGGCCCCTTCCTAAAAGAAAGTGGCACTGAAAATTCCCAATTTCGTTACAAAAAATTCCCAATATATATATATATATATATTTATCATATAATATCTTACATTTTCAGTGCAATCAAAATATGTGATATTTTTCAGATCACATACTTTAAGAATTTGATAACTTTGCAAATTAGATGTAAATTAGTCGAGGTCTCGGCACTAGGTTTATTGACATTTAAGCAAACGTACTTAGGTGACACTCCATGATTGATGTATGCATTCATAGTCATCAAATAAAAACATTTCAATGGCAATTTGACACTGAAAGCTGTCCAGCATTCAGAAAACAAAAAACGTTAGGCATAACTTTATTTTGATGTAAGGACATCCAAAATGACGTCATTCGAGTTTGACGTAATTTCCATTTAAAAATACACCGCACCACATATTCTTACGTCATTTGAATATCTAGTAATGGCGGACTGGAATTAAAGTTGCGTGTACAGTTTATAAACACACGTTGTATTAAGCTCGAGCTTATATGATAAAGAGATTATTACCCTCGTGTATTTCAGTATCGTCAATATCATATATTAGGAATAAAAATAATGTATTATGCTCGCATAATACAATTTTTATTCCTAATACATGATATTGACGATACTGAAAAACACTCTGGTAATAACCTCTCTATATATATATATGTATGCATGTATGTATGTATACATATACATGTATATATATATATATATATATATATATATATATATATATATATATATATATATATACATATACACACACACACACACACATATACATACAAGGTATACATACATACATATTTAATTACCCCTGTTCTAATAAATTAATTTAACTGTGGTGTACTGCATCATGCAGTGGACTGAAAACAGAATTTACTCGTACTAATATTCCCAAACCCATTAGCCATGGGACCATGGCGAAATATTCTGGATAAATCCCTGGCTTTCTGCGCCTCATATTCTCCTGCCTTATCCTCAAATATAAACAGGTTAAGGGTAGAGGACACCTGTGCTGACACACCATGTATATGATTATACACACAAGAAAGTAAATGTTTGTACGTACACGACAATACGAAAAGTCCACTCGACTGATACAGTCAAGAGATCAATGAATAAACAAGGACTTTAAAAACAATGTTATACACAACATGTTGAATACAATGTACACATTTTGTGACCTCCATACACACAGAAGTCTTCCGATTGAGCTGTCCAACTTTTATCACCAAGTGTTTGATTCGTGTTGATCACCGCTTCATTATGCACTAGGGAATGGTACTGGCTATGCAGGAAATAAAGGTCAGGAAATAAAGGTGAGGAAGATTTTCCGTACATACCCCTAATGCTTTTTATCAACTGAGATCTGATAATCAGATATGAAAATTACACTAAACAAAAAAATCCAGAAAACTTCGAAGGGTTTCGAAAACTAGACTGTTTCTGCTCATTTTTTTTGCTTTTTTTTTTTCCAGACAGATTAAAATAGGGAATTCCTAGGAAAATCTGGTTGATTTTCATAACCATATATTAATTAACATATTAATGAACAAATGTCCAAGGATATAATTACAAGATATCCTATTTTTATTCACTGTCTGAAAATTTGTTACAACACAAAATAATATTTGTATTGAAAAGGAAGGTTTCGTGAAATAACTACACCGAATTTTTATCTGAATGATGAAATGATGGGTTCTGCCCCATACTGGGATAAATCCATTTATAACTGTTACTTAAAACTAATGTGTGCTGCAATCTGCCGTGGAGTTCTCAGAATCAACCACAAAACAGAGAGTTCCAATGATTATTTAAATCTATACAAGTCTGACACACAAATATCACAACTGGGATTTATCCCATTTTATATCAAAATACTTTGACTGTTTATATTTTTTGAAAACAATTGATAAAAACGCAGTGAGGGGTGAGGACAGAAACCTATTTGAAGGCCACTCCAAACGTCATTCCAGAGTGTTCACTTGGAAACTAGTCCACTCCATCGAATCCCTGTGTGTTTTCCACAGCCTGAATCAGTTTCGTTCTCAAGTCATGGTACGACTCGTATGGTGGCAGATCAATCCGGTTGAAACTGAAAGTGAAAGTAGCAACTCATTATATCACATTAAAAAACCAAAAAAACACAACCCCAACAACCTCACAAAATTTGACTAAAATTCAATCTAGCACCCCAACCTAATAATTCTGAATTGGTAGTAAATCTCTAAACCCCGCTAGAAACCTGGAGGCAAGATCTCAGTCAGTCCCCCCATTCCAATGTCTACTTGCTTCAGCTGTGCCAGATAATGACATACATTTATGTAGTACTGACAAAATCATTGCTTAGTAAGTGCTAAGTCATAAGAATGAATGAATGAATGTTTAACGACACCCCAGCACGAAAAATACATCGCCTATTGGGTGTCAAACTATGGTCAAAAGATGGCACTTTACACTAATGACTGTTATTTTTTTTAGTATTAAAAACTTTTCTGTCGTTAAAACAGACAAGAATACCCCTTCCCCCCCCAAAAAAAACAAAAATCCACTTTTTCAAAGGAAAGTAAAATCATCAACTCAGCCCAAATGCGGATCGCACCCACCACAATTAAAAAATAAAAACTGAACAGCACTAAAATCCTGAAGATTCTCTTCTATGCGTTATGAGCAACCATTGGGGTAATAAATTCTATTATTATCCATGTGGTTCAACATAACTGAGTTAATAAAAACCATATGAAGCACACGTGTAATAAATAGAGATTATTATAGGAGCTTGTGTGTCGTACTGATTTTATGAGAAAAAAAGTGTCAGGACTTTTGTATTGCCCGAGCGAGAGCGAGGGTAATACATGAATCCTGACACGAGTATCATAATTTCTTTATTATCCATATTATTATTGCTATTTTCTTTATGAATAACAAGACCCAACTCAAAATGTTTCAGCCACAACTAGAAGGAGACGACGAAATGACGTCATATTTCAAATGCAGTCTTAGCTAGGACTGGAGAAGCAATGTCATGTTATGATGTCGCTTCCCAAAATGACGTCATTACACTTGTTATTACACGTGTGCTTCGTATGATTAACTTGGTTATGTTGAACCATATGGATAATAACAATTGTAATGACGTCATTTTGGGAAGCAATGTCATAGCATGATGTTGCTTTCCCAATCCTAGCTCAGACTGCATGTGACGTCATTTCCGTCGTCTCCTTCTAGTTGTGGTTAAAACATTCTGAGACGGTTCCTTGTTATTCATAAAAAAATATAACAATTATAATATGGACAATAATGAAATTATTACACTCGTGTGTGTGTGTGTGTGTGTGTGTATGTGTGAATCGTACTGATTTTACGAAACTTGTGTCAGGATTCATGTATTATATTCACTCTCAATCGGGCAATACAAAAATACAAACACTAGTTTCATAAAATCAGTAAACACACAAGCTTGTATAATAATCTCTATATAACGACACAGACACTATTAAATGTTGGTACCGGAATGAATGAATGAACGAACGAACGAATGAATGAACGAACGAATGAATGAACGAATGAACAGATGAATGAATGAACGAACAAATGAACAGATGAATGAATGAAGGAATGAATGAATGTTTAACAACACCTCAGCACAGAATACACATGGGCTATTGGGTGCCACAAAAGGTAAGTATAATATGAAAATATTTAAATATAGGTACGAACCAAGTGTGAGCCCTAGGCAGTTGTGACGAGTTCCCCCACTTTTCTATGGTGAACATCTGGGGTCCATTGCTGCCATACAGTTCTGCAAATCCATTCATTGGTACCCGCGATGTTCCAGTGACAAACTGAAGCAACCTCGATCTCATCTCATTGTGAAACGAATACACAGCCTGAAATGTAATTATTCCATAGAAACCAATTTTTTTTTTTATTTCACGTAATTTGTTGTTGATGTACAACAGTCACAAATTGGATAAAATCACATGCTTGTAGCATAGTGATGTAATTTTATACAATTTTTTTTTACTGTTGAACTTTAATAATTCAAAACAAATCAGCAAAAACAAATCTTATTAGAAACCATTCAATTAATGTAGTTCAACCCTTTAGGTCATAAATAAATTTCCTTTGTCCTTATTGTGAACCATCTTCCATAATGGCGTCATTTTAGGGGCATTTCCTTTGTCCTTATTGTGAACCATCTTCCATAATGGCGTCATTTTAGGGGCATTTCCTTTGTCCTTATTGTGAACCATCTTCCATAATGATGTCATTTAAGGGGCATTTTACCTAAGGATGACAATAATTTTAGTGAGAACATACAATCAAAATCCTGCAATTTGTATGACAGCAAAAAAGACTGCTATTCTATAGGTTGCATCACAATTTAAAAAGCTATTCCATAGACACTAATGCTATTATTTTTTTAATATTTAAAGATGCACAAATGGAACGTTGGTCGAATTTCGCCACTTGGTGACTGGCAGTTTCTTGCCCTGGATTCACTACAGGGAATCGATCCTGCTACTCAACACACGTCAGGCTGCTGAGCCATCACTCAGCTTCATCCCGACTCCTGGTGATTCTGTGTGCTTATTTCTTGATGTACTAGTCATCAGGACTTTAGATCTCACTAATTTGGGTCATTGGTGCTCTATTTACATGGTCTATGAGTCATGTTATGAGGTGACAGGTAAACATAATAGATGGTGTGGGAAAAAACAAGAGAGGTGTTATTGTTAAAGGAAACATGTCACGTGACCTATAATTGACACCAACCATGTACAATTAATTATAAATTAAATCCCCTAAAAAAAAAAATTAACAAAAATTAATTACTTAAAATATCTCCATAAAAAAACCCCAGATACGAGCTCTTAGTGGAAATTGCCGATCTTTAATGAGCAGGGCAATCACGAGGTCCGTGACGTCAGAGACGCGTCGCTTGATCTGAAGCCTTACACTTAAAAGCATTAGTCCGTACCACTCATAAAGAATCTAACACTTTCACAGCTTACCAAAACAACGAGTGTTCGTTCGCAAAACGTTTTGCCGTATCAATATGAGCTGTTAGTAAATGAAGAAAGACACACATTTACTTACAACAGTGATACTGAAGAAAAAACGGATAGCGAGTCGGAGGGTGGAGAAACCGATGGTGCCAGACCAGACCGGTCGACCAATTTACAGCCCGGAGCCCGAAAGTAACCCGGAGACAAAACCAAAACTCGGATGCTAATGCCGAGGTGTATAAATTTTTTTTTTTTTTTTATTTTATAGAAAATATCACATTTTTCATGTTCGGGCTGTACATAATGAAATCTGTATGCACAGTGTAAACAAACGCTCTAATTTACAAGGCGCTTCACTTTCATTAACCTGACTTGTAAATCAACTTTTTAACTAAATATATTTCAATTTGCATCAATAGAACAAAATGGGGTTATAGTATTTTTTTCTCTTTAAAAAAACAGCAGCATATTATTAGGCCTATTGGTAGGGTGCGTTAGAGTAAAAACAACCACTCACGATACCCATGTGATAATTTTCTTTTCTTTGGTACTACGTAATTGGTCAGTTTTGTAATTTTCAATGGAAAAGTCTACTTAATCAAAGGTTTTACAGCATTATTTACAGTAATGAAGCAGGGCGGCTGATAATGTCCATTAACATTGTACTATAGTCGCGACAGGTTACGCCACAATACCCTGTGATCTTAAAAAAACTGGCACGTATTTTATACGTATGTCTAGACAGTGGTAATCACTTACCTGGTCGATACCCTGCAACATACACCTGCCAATCAGGAATCACATGTGCAGGCCACGGAAAGAAAGGACCAATTAACTAAAACTACACTCCGATTCTCAAGTCAGCCCGTGGATGAAACATAATAGTTATTTCGACACCGACAGTAGTGGTTTATTTTGTATTGAACTTCGTGTTACTTTGGGGCTTCGTTTTTGTGACGTACTCTGCCCGAAGATTAAAATAATTATTTAAAATTATTATTATATTTTTTTAAACATAATATTTAAATACATCGTACTGAGATGTATTCTCATGCCAAATCCTTATGTTTGTATATGCCATATTTAATTAATTATTGACGTTTCCTTCTTCAGACGGTGAATACAGATTTTTTTATGTAGGCCTAACATGAAAAAAATCTTCTTTAAAAAAAAAAAAAATCAAAAAACAAATCTACATTTTTGTTTTAACATATATAAATACATCATGCTGAGGTGTATCTTTGTGCCAAATATGTACAATGTACACCTTGGCATTCGCAACCGAGTACTGTTTTTGTCTCAGGGTAACGTTCGGGCTCCGGGCTGTAAATACTAAAATAGGCTGACACCAAAGTACTATGCGGTGTTGGTGTCCAATCTTTTGTTTTGCGATAAAATACACGCGTCTTTCTTCGGATACAATCCTTTGGAAAACCGTAAAAAGACAATACCGATCATTTAAACTGTTTATTTTTACACCCAAAGGCCGCGCAGTACGGCACTGCTGGACTGAAAAGATCGTAAGGCCCTTACTCCATATATAAACAGTTAACAACAATGGAAGAGTATAGCGGCTCTGACGTCACTTCCCTTTTTTTTCCGAACGCTCACGAATAAATATGCATAAATCGTACTTTGATACTGATTGGCGTAATTTCTTCATTTTAAGTTAACTATGCGTATTTTATTGTTATAAACTTATTTGTATATTATTTTTATATCATTTTGCTTTTAAAATGAGCTATAATATGGTCTCGTGACAAGTTTCCTTTAATGGTGTTTTATAGAGATCAATCTTCCAGAAGTGAATGATCACTTGGTGGTTGGGGTTGTACTCTTTTCTGATATTACATACGACCCACCTTCCAGAAGTGAATGAACACTGGGTGGTTGGGGTTATTACTGTGTGTTCTGATGTTACAAACCTTCCAGAAGTGAATGATCACTGGGTGGTTGGGGTTGTACTGTGTGTTCTGATGTTACAAACCTTCCAGAAGTGAATGATCACTGGGTGGTTGGGGTTGTACTCTTTTCTGATATTACATACGACCCACCTTCCAGAAGTTAATGATCACTGGGTGGTTGGGGTTGTACTCTGTGTTCTAATGTTACAAACCTTCCAGAAGTTAATGATCACTGGGTGGTTGAGGTTGTGTTCTGATGTTACAAACCTTCCGGAAGTGAATAATCACTGGGTGGTTGGGGTTGTGTTCTGATGTTACAAACCTTCCGGAAGTGAATGATCACTGGGTGGTTGGGGTTGTGTTCTGATGTTACAAACCTTCCGGAAGGGAATGATCACTGGGTGGTTGGGGTTGTACTCTGTGTTCTGATGTTACAAACCTTCCAGAAGTAAATGATCACTGGGTGGTTGGGGTTGTACTCTCCCTTGTACATGGTGTTTTTCTTCCAGTCATTCACGTCGACATCCTGCAGTCCACACATGAGCAGTTCGAGCTCGTTCTCGTCAAAGATCTGCAGCAGGTTCTGCGGAACAAGATCGTTGAATCCCTTCGTCAGCGCCCGCATCTGACTCTCAACCCGTGACACGAACCGCCACTTGATTACCAGACTGAAACACCAACATGGATAGGATATTAAACGAGCTTCCGTTTCAAATCATGTTTATGTCCCGAGTGAAATAAATTTCAGTTGTCACAAGCTTAAGACTGAAACATCAACATGGATAGGATATTAAACGAGCTTCCGTTTCAAATCATGTTTATGTCCCGAGTGAAATAAATTTCAGTTGTCACAAGCTTAAGACTGAAACACCAACATTTATACGATATTAAACAAGCTTCCTTTTCAAATCATGTTTATGTCCCGAGTGAAATAAATTTCAGTTGTCACAAGCTTAAGACTGAAACATCAACATTTATAGGATATTAAACGAGCTTCCATTTCGTATCATGTTTATGTCCCAAGTGAAATAAATTTCAGTTGTCAATAGTTTAGACTGAAACAACACTTATATGATATTAAATGAGCTTCTGTTTCGTATCATGTTTATGTCCTTAGTGAAATAAATTTCAGTTGTCACGAGCTTAAGACTGAAACATCAACATTGATAAAATATTAAACGAGCTTCCGTTTCATTTCATGTTTATGTCCCGAGTGAAATAAATTTCAGTTGTCACAAGCTTAGACTGAAACATCAACATTTATACGATATTAAACGAGCTTCCGTTTCGTATCATGTTTATGTCCAGAGTGAAATAAATTTCAGTTGTCACGTGCTTTAGCTAGTGAAATTGAAAATTATTTCATGAGGGACATAAACATGATACGAAATGGTAGCGCCTTTAATATCCTATTTATTACCTATAATCGATCGTAATTTATATCACTCAACTCGTTTGGTTGACATTCCTGTAAGATTGTAGTGCACCAATCGATGATGTCATGAAGTGTTACGTCTCCAATCTAAATATATATTCGCCCTGAACGTATCACTTTGCTATGTACCAAGATATTTTTTTAACAATATGGGTAATAATAGTTATTATTTTATTATTGTTAATACACACATTTTCTTACATTCTGTTTCACAGCATTCACAAATTTGTTGTCAACCAAATTCCAAACTTGAATTAGCTATAAAGTTCAATAAAACAAAATTTGAAGGCACAACGCTAGCTCAAGTTTGATTAAAACAATATCTATTGAGGTCAAAATCCTTGTTTTGTAGGGTTTGTGATTGGCCAACAGGCAAAACTTTAGTGTAAAGATGCAACACGTACTATGAGGATAGTGTTACTGTACAAGCCTAGGCCAGATTTGTTTTTTCATTTCCAGTTTTAACATACTTATTGAAGAAAACCATATGCAATATTTAGTGTGAGTAATGTTTATTATCATTGTTTCTGTTGGGGGTTTTTTTGTGGGGTTTTATGTTCAATTTTTGTCAGCCTTTATTTTCGCTGGAAATTTATTTTCAAGAATTTTATTCTCAGATGAAAAACACAAAACTAAATTCTAGTTCATCACCCAGTGGAAAGGTGCCAGAAAGCCATGCTAGAAAAAACGTCTAGCACACGTCCCCTAGACAGTAATGTGCCCTTTTCATTGGTCAATTGGTCTTGTCGTTTAAGAGGTAGACGGCCATTGCCACCTGTTGATTGTCATTCTCTAAGCACGGCTAGCTCTGGGTTAACAGAAAATTTCGCCAAATTATCTATTAATCTTCAAAAATGGCAAAAAGCCAGTTATTTTTGTATCAAAATATCAAATATTACATAAAAATATTTCGCCAAATTAAAATAAAATTTGCCAATTGGTTTTGAAATTCACAATTGGTGAATTTGGCGATTTGAATTTTATAATAATTATACTAAAATTATAACAATCATTGAACTAGAAAATATTTCTGGCACTCGTCCTTTTGTAGATGGTTCTTCCGACACTCGTCTCAAGAAAATCAAACCTTGGAGCTCGCTAAAACTTGCTCAGAGCTCGCTAAAACTTGCTTGGAGCTCATTAAAACTTGTTCCAAGGATTGATTTTCTTCACTCGTGTCAGAAAAACCAGCTACAAAAGGACGAGTGCCAGAAACTATTATTCTTCGCAAAACTGAAGAAAACTTTAAGTGTTTTCTCTTTTATTAATACCTATCCTGACCTCTGACCGTGTGCATTTTCCACCTCACAGTCCGAACATTCAACAGCTGAATGGCTCCGAAATCTTCCAATGTACATCTTCGCGACAATAAAGTATTTTACACTATTTAACTTACTCTATGTATTCCATTTTGTTCTCGTTAGTCACAGGGATCTGTTTTCCTCCAGGCTTTAATTCCATCTCAGTGATCTGCAATTATAGAATATATTTAGAGGATTCGCCACAAGCATTTTTTTAATGTGGAAAAATTCAAACAAGTCTTTGTTAATAGATTATTTTTGTTTAGACTCTACCAAGACAAATATTGATCCACTAGAAAAGGCTGATATTTTACAAAATTATTAAAAGCACACAATTTTGTGGTTTAACATCTTCCAGCAACACAAATAATTGTTCTCTATGATATATTTGTGAAGTTCTTTCTTAAAAAGTCTGGCCCGAGTTTTCTGCCATAGTCAGATGTTTTTAAATAACAAGAGTTAATAACGACTAAAATTAATTAAATAAAAATAAAAAAAATTCTTATCAAGTGTCTATAACAGGGCTTCTAGATTATGGTAGCCCCACTCCCATGGCTAGTGCTATTCAGTGTTGGGCTAGTAAATAACTACTATTACCATGCCCGACGGCTAGTAAACTTTGTTTTGTCAAATGCTGCATTTAAGTCTAATTTGTAAATATGAATATCCTGGCCCTACTCCTACCTCCCCAATCTTAAAGTGTTTTTAAGCTCTATTTCCTTCTTTAGGTGACATATCTGATTATTACTATTAGTAAAATTGTATTTACTTTAAAGTAAAGTAGGGCTAGTGGATTTTTAATCGTGGCTAGTAAATCTTTAAAATTACTGATCCCATGGCTAGTGGATTTTATAAAAATTCTAGAATCCCTGCTATATTTATATTTAATGTGTTTCTGGTTGTCCTAAATATATGTAGTAGCTTAAACTGAGAGGTAACATCCTGTTGAGGCTACTACAAACATCAGAACTAGCAGAAAGACACTGACTATACAGACACTAGTTTTCTATACAAGAAAAATGTGTTTAATATGTAATTAATTTTAGTGTAATTTTAAAAAACATTCATTAGTAGAAAATATGTTACAGTAACAAACTCAGGACAGTCTGTTTAAAAATTAAAAATAAATCAAGTTAAAGTTTGTTTTGTTTAACAACACCACTGTAGCACACTGATTTATTAATCATCGGCTATTGGATGTCAAACAACTGGTAATTCTGACTTGTAGTCATCAGAGGAAACCCACTACATTTTTCCTAATGCACAAAGGGATCTTTTACATGCACTTTCCCACAGACAGGAAAGCACATACCACAGCATTTGTCCAGTTATAGTGAACTGGTTGGAATAAGAAAAAAACAATCAGCTGAATGGATCCACCGAGGTGGTTCAATCCTGCAACACAAGCACCCCAAGCGAGCACTCAACCTACTGAGCTAAAATAATAAATAAAAACTTACCTCTCCAAACTGATCTTGTTCTACACAGAAATTCAGTACAAGGTCGGCTGGGTCGTTCTCCTTGATCCAGATCATAGAATTGTAATACTCTGAATCCTGTGATCAAGAAAACACAAGGCATTAAAATACATTTATCATCCATTAAAGGCTTTTGTAGGAGATATTGCTGGCACTACAATTTGCGATATCTCCTCATAATCTTGATCGGTCAAATTTTAATCACAAGACAATGTTTTGTTACGTCACTGTGTTTGTTTCAGCGCTAAACCTACCATTAGTGACGTCACGCCACTGCCGGTCTGCTAGTTAACGAGTCTACCGCCGACATTCAACCCACATTACCAGTGTTCGAGATTAAATTTTTTTGGCCAGTATCCCAGTTGGATATTAACGTTTCAAAATCTGGTATCCCACCTGAGAATTTAGTATTATATGGCATCCCGGTGGGATACTGGGTTCTTGAAGTCTGGTATCCCCGGGATATCGGGATACCGCTAATCTCGAACACTGATTACTGACATTGTTTACAACTGTCGCAAATGAAAAGAATGATAATGGATGATAAAAAGAATACACCCCAAGTGTCTTGTGATATCATAATTTATCAGCACGAGTTGATAAAAGTATGAAAACCGAAGCTTGCCGAGGATTGTTAGACTTTTACCAACTCATGCTGATAAATTATGATATCACAAGACACTCGGGGAGTATCCTCTATATATATGTCAAAATATTACCTACTGCTTTAGATTTTGTATTAAATATGCCTTATAAAATTTGCCAAGAATCGTTTCTGCTATTATACAAGATAATAGTTTCAGATTTGATTTTGATTTTATGAACTGCCACTCTACTATTCTATGGCTACAGACAATTAAAAGTTCTGAATAAATTGATAAAATATAGATTAACCAAAACAAAATTTGAACACTATAAACTTTCAATTTAATTCTGAAACATATATATGCGTTTGCATTTCTTTCTTTTGCAAAATTTAACATAATTTCAAATTTACTTTAACTTTTTTCAGTTTGAATTTACTTCCTCTGTTTACCAAACAAAATCCACAGCCCCATTAAACCATACATTTTCTGAAACATTAATACGATGATGTACAACATGCATATGACACAGATTATTGGTGGAAGGGGGTGGTGGTGGTGGTGGTGGTGGTGGTGGGGTTGAATATTTCCCTTATGGTCCCACAACAGTCATAAAATCAAGTCATGTTGAGATCACATAATTATATTATTCTCAAAATTATAGCAACCTTTCTTATTTTAAAAGGTACTGATAAATTACTGTATGCAGGGGTCGAATTTCAAATAGTAAATTTCGAAACGGAATAGTAAAATAATTCTTCCATTATTCCATCATGAAAGTGAAAATAAAGCACGGAATACCGAAAATCGCCTGTGACTATTCCACTTACATTTTTTCTTCAGCTACATTTTTCTGCAGAACAAATCCTCGCACTACTAAGACCTTTCTCATGCACTTACCGGTACAAAATAAACGTCTTTTTGATTGAGACTACTGTTTGGAGTGAGTTCGTTTGTAATTCCAGCTAGTACGCAGTAATGCATAGACTGGTATATAAACAATTGTTCTTTATGCAATGTTGTACAGAGCGATATAGCACAGTCAGGAAAACTAGTGGTACATT
The DNA here is from genome assembly GCF_016097555.1 of Gigantopelta aegis. Classification (NCBI taxonomy): domain Eukaryota; kingdom Metazoa; phylum Mollusca; class Gastropoda; order Neomphalida; family Peltospiridae; genus Gigantopelta; species Gigantopelta aegis. Next base: position 16,817,505 of record NC_054700.1, on the reverse strand, counting down.
AATAATTGAAGGCATAGTACATTTTTAGACGGAATAGTGTTTTTTGAAATTCACTATTCCTTTGGGATGGTGGTAAAAAAAAGTAAATTTCAACCCCTGGTATGAAGGTATCCCATCTGTTAGTCCCGTATCAAAAATTATTGATTTACATTATATTTTGTGAAATTGTTTTTATTTTCATGTTAACTTCAGAACTACAAACCACAGATTCCATGTCCTGCAGAGTGATGGGTTTCCGTAACATCATCTTGTAAAATGGCCGGATGAAGAAAGCTAAAATAAAAAACCAAAAGATTATTGTAAGTTTTATACAATATCAAATTCAGTTATTCATCAGTGTTCAATTAATAATGACAATAAAACATTTTATTATATAACATTTAGTGAAATACCTTAAAATATCAGTGAAATAAAAGTGTTATCAGTCACTCAGTGACGATAACATATTTTAGAGGGAAAATTTCACTATTTCACTCTAAAATGTGTTATCGTCACTGTAGAAAGTGTTATCTTCACTGTAAGAAAAACAGAACTATTTTGCTGCTGGCATTTTAAAAATAAAGGTAAATTGCCAAAAGTTATATAATAAATAAAAAATTACATGTTTTTGTCAAATATGATTTATATCTCATCTCGTGAAGTTTGCAAACATATCGTGAGATATGATTGTAAACTTCACTTGATGAGATATAAATCATATTTGACAAAAAACAAGAAATATCTTCCATTTAAAGCACAGCATCCGTGGAGATTGCACATTTATTTACTGTGGACTATCTTAGATTGTTTTTCCACAGCATTTTTTGCCGAGGACATTTCTTAAATGCAGGGGTTGCATATTTTTTCCAATAGCAAATTTTACTTTGAAAATTTTCACTTCATTTTAAAAACAGAAGCATTGTAAGTGAGTTTATTATTAGTGTATAAATATACAGTGACGTCATTCAACAAGCGATGCCAGATGTAAATGTTTAGATTATCTTCATCCCAATCAAAATAATCATTTACATGTCGCTATGTTTTCAGTTTTTAGAAATGTAGAAACATTAAGAGCTAGTTTAATATATGTTTTTTTTTTTTTAATATAAATTATACTATGCATTAAATATAATATTGAAATTTGTTTTAGATATGCTAACTATATTGTGTACAAAGCCAAAACAATGGTGCCTTAAAAGTCCTGTTATTGAACTGTAGAGAAAATGCTCACAAAAACAGAAACAATGAAATAAAGTAAGTAATAAAATTATCATAAAACATTGAAGAGAAACTGAACTTTTTGAATAATGCAATTTGAAATGAGATATTTCCTACAACACATTACCATCAAGGAGTTTCCCATGGAACACAGCCATCCCAGCTACTCTGCCGATAAACTCAAAGTATGATATGTGTTCTTCATTAGCCATTCCAGACAATGGGTTGATCTGCAGTGTGTAGTTATCACTGAAACACATGTATATTATTTAGTATTACATTGGGTTTTTTAAATTGATCTTGAAACATATATATTTGTTAAATATTAAAATTATTAGTCAAAGAGAATTTTAAATTTTAAAATTATTACAGTTTCATATTTAATATTTTAATATTATTACTCATAGATTTAAAGTTGTAGACCCTAGTTTCAGGCAGTGAAAACTGATACAAGTTTAGTTAATCTTACAAACCTATCAATAATAGTGAAAAATATGTTGTAGTGTTTAAATAACTAGGGTCTGTTATTTTAACCAAATTAAATCTCGTTTCTTCATTACTGATAACAAAATGATACAAAGGGGAATAACTCTGTAAATTAAAGTTTGAAATGGATTGTTTATAGCTATTTTATTGTTGGTTAACTTCAATTGCAAAGGAACATACGTTGCTGAGTACTCAAACAGGCCATAGTATGGGTTGAACATCTCTCGAGACAGAAGATAGAACCACTCCCTAGCCACTCCACTATAGTCAAGACCAACTTCATTGTCAAACTCAATCCACAGTCTGTAACAAGAGAAGTATTATACATACACTGTCAAAATCCACAGTCTGTAACAAGAGATGCAGTGTTCGAGATTAACAGTATCCCGATATTCCAGGGATACCAGAATTTAATTTTGGATACCAGACTTCAATAACCCAGTATCCCACTGGGATACCATATAATGTTATTGGTTTTTGTAAATATTGGTTTTTATTTTTCGCAGAAACAATAAAAGTCGTCATTTACTGGTGAAGTTAAGTAACAGTATTTTCGAGCTTGTACCCAGTCTAATGCTATGCCATAACAATATCTCCCCAAACTCGTACCCAGTCTAATACTACACTGGAGCAATAGCGGCGTAGCAATAGACTGAGACCTGCTAAGTCGCTGTTGTTTTTGTTGGATGTTTCCTCCCTTCAAATTTTACTTGAGATATTGATTCCACATCTGCATAAAATTGATATAGGTAGTAATGTACATTAGTAATGTCAGAAACACTTATAAATTACTGCTAAATATTATTTATGTCAGTATTACTCAAAAATAGATGCAGCAAATATTTTTGCCGATTCCATTTGATTGCGAATTTCACAAATTCTGCGATGGCAATTGTCGCTTTGCAATAGACTGGGAATGAGAACGGTGTCTTCCAAGTTTGTTACGATGTTATTTATGAATTTCCTTTAAGTGGGATACTAAATTCTCAGGTGGAATACCAGATTTTGAAATGTTAGTATCCACCCAAATGGGATACTGCCCAAATTTTTAAATCTCGAACACTGGAGATGTATTATATATACACTGTCAAACTCAATCCACAGACTGTCATAAGAAGAACATTACAAATATGTTATCAAACCAGAATCATCATCATCATATTATAATTATTATTATAGTAATGTTATAATCCATTATAATATTATTATTCTAATAATAATCTACAACATAAACCACTACCAGCACCAAAACGTAATACTTTGTAAAGGCCAGATAAAAAAAAGATTCTTACCTAGTTTTCAGTATCTCTGCATTTTTAATACCCATAATAATTCTGTAGGAATCCTCAAACACACGTTGTCGAGACACTTTAATATCAACTTTATTTGGCAGATGAGGCTGGAATGAGAGAAAACAAAAGCATACATGTAATATGCAAATTGGCAATATCTGCATTAAGAGTTTTGTGCACAAAACAAACTGTTCTTACATGTAACTCAAGAATATCTATTGTTAATCACACCTCAGCATAACTTTGCTATTTCGACAATTCTAAAAAGCAGCAAAGTATCATTCACCGTCTTTGAAATAAGCAATAGTCAGTGTAACTTATTTCCAGCAACCCTACAACTGCCCACGGCAATCGGCAATGCCGTGGAGATTGCCAAGGATTTTTTCATTCCCCACAACACTTTTTTTTAACTATATTCAAATTTTTTCCATGGAATGCTTTTCGCTGTGGACAAGTTTTTTAATTGCTGGGCTGGGACTGGGTTATGTAATAGTGCTCAGTTGTAACCTATTGGTTTATGACTCAATTTTCAAACTGTCGACAAGAATAGAACTATTGATTTTTACATAAATTGTTCCAATTTTAACTAAGAATGATGACAATGCTGTTTATTTGACTCTCCGTATGGTTGCATCTTTATATTTATAAGTTGTCGTCATATATGAAAGTGTGAGCATGTGTGTCATTTTAATTTATTTTTAATCCATAATAAGTTATGGGTAATAGAGCTGATGAAACCCTGGTATGAAGTGGTTTGTATACAAGTATGAACTAGTATAGTAAGAAATGATGTAAATATGAAAAATGTTGGTTTAGTGGGAACCAGTCAAGTCTCACAAGATAAAAAAGTGATAAATCGTCATGATCTGCAACAGTACATGATAAAGCTATACACAAAATTTTAACTCAATATCTCACGGCATTGTGAAATGTTTTTCAGGGAAAACTACATGTGGGACAGACAGACAGACAGACACAGACAGAAGAACGAAGATGAAACCTATAGTCCCCTCCAGTTGGATCGGTAGGGGATAAATAACCAACTCGCTACGAGGAGTTACAAATTATCTGTTCCTTGTGAACGAATGCTGTAAAACACTTGCCAAATCCTCGGGTTTTCAACATCCATTCACTCAGGACAAATATTTTTAATTCCACATAGCATAGCTCGTTAGTTATTATCTACCACTCTTAAAAAAAAAAAAAAAGATCCTGCAATCCATCTCACCTCAAGCAAATTAAGATGAATGCAAAACGTTTACTAAACGGTGAAAAGTTTATTACTTACTGGTTTCCTCAACTTTGATCTGAAATAGTCATATTTCCTCTTATAGTCTCTGGAGTATGGAACAGCCTGAAATAAACAATATATGTATATTTTAAAATTATTATTATTATTAAATAAATACAAAAACCCGCACTAACAGATTTAGTTCACTTTACTTATCACAAAAGTCAAAAGCGTCTTTCATAAGAGTAACATTTTTAGTAAAGAGAGGGAAATACAACAATCAGTATTATTAAAGATGGAAAAGACCATGTGACCTGAGGTATTAAAACAAGCATTCTGAGAGTACTGCTATAGGTAGTACAATACCAAATAACTTCCGGCTGGGTCAAAGTTCGAGGTGCACCGAACTTTTGATAGAGAAGTGAACACCACAAGTCCTGTGATTGGTTATAAATGTGAGTGTGTTGGTTGTAAAAAATAATAGTTTCATCTGGGTAAAATAAATGTGCAATTTTATTTCATCTAGTACCAATGTGTCAAGTAGCCTTGTGCTTGAAACATGTATGGGGTACCTGTAAAAAAAAGTACTCAAATTTTGTGCGAAACTAGGGTAGTCATAGACGCTACCCGTTATCTCAGAAACGAGCAGCTTGACCCCCATTTTTTTCTGATTCACTTTAAGTGTAAGGGGTGGTAGTATTTATATCCGTGGCGTTTATGTCGGTTGATACGTTGCAGGTAGGAGTTTTAGCCGTATATGTTACTATTGTCGTCTATGGGATTTGATTTGGTAGTGTACACCCTATAGCACATATTCAGTGCATAATAAAAAATATTATGATTTTGTAATTTTATTTAATTAAAAACTATACTGGTTGATTAATTAGCCATCACTCGATCATGCAAGTTCACAATGACCTTGACCTTGACAATAATCTCTGTACATGGCTCTGAATGGAGTTTGAATCAAAGTTAGCACTGAAGAAAAGTTGGTTTTGGCCTATAATTCATACTGTAAAGATTTCAATAATTTCTTTTTACATGGTATTTGACTTGCCATATACAACTGCTCTTAAATATGGTATTATATATAGGCAACCTGAACTAAGATTTTAATAGCAATTTATTTTTATATTAAAAATAGCATGTGCCAATAGTGGGTTAATGTCTTTAGTTTCCATTAACATTGTTAATTTTTTATGTATGAAATTCTGAAAACTCTAATTTGTAAAGAAGTTGATTTTTATTGTAATTTTGACATATTTATAGGGGGTGCTAAGTTATATTTTAGACAAATTTGTAGTTTTATGCAAAATTTAAAGTAAATTTGAAGAAAAACTTTACCAAAAACATAATTAAATTTGTTGTCACTATTGTGCCTTCTGTTCTTATTTGTACATAACAATAAGGTTGTTAAACATATACTTAGATCTCCAGATCTGTAATCCAGCATTTTATTTAGCTAGTAACATTAGGTAATACAGCTTTAACAATAAAATAAATTATCAACTTAATCCAAGGCAGATAATCAAATCTGAAAAAATTGGTTCTGAATCTAGTATAAACTCAAAATGCTTTTCATGAGAGCTAACTAAGTGATTATTAAGAAACAAAAATGATCTGGAGATCTGTGATTGGTTATAAATGTGAGTGTGTTGGTTGTAAAAAATAAGTTTCATCTGGGTAAAATAAATGTGCAATTTTATTTCATCTAGTACCAATGTGTCAAGTAGCCTTGTGCTTGAAACATGTATGGGGTACCTGTAAAAAAAAGTACTCAAATTTTGTGCGAAACTAGGGTAGTCATAGACGCTACCCGTTATCTCAGAAACGAGCAGCTTGACCTCCATTTTTTTCTGATTCACTTTAAGTGTAAGGGGTGGTAGTATTTATATCCGTGGCGTTTATGTCGGTTGATACGTTGCAGGTAGGAGTTTTAGCCGTATATGCTACTATTGTCGTCTATGGGATTTGATTTGGTAGTGTACACCCTAAAGTAATACATGTCCCCTACCCAAGTTCAAGGGCAATAACTCGGTCAAAAATGGGTAAATCGCCATAAAAGTCAAACTTGATCTGTAACAGTACATGATTAGGCTATACACAAAAGTTCGGCTCAGTATCTTGAAGCATTGTGGAAGAAAAAAAAAAAAGAGTCAGAAAAATTATATGTGTGACAGATGGACAGACAGACAGACAGACAGGATGAAGACAAAACCTATAGCCCCATATAGTTGGACCCGTAGGGAACTTATAAGCATAGTGTCAGGTTATCCTAAAATACAGACCCAATACTCTATAGTTACAACAAATTAATCGTTAATAATTCCTAGTATGCTTATTAATAACAAAGCATTCTGAGAGTACTGCTAAAGCAAAACATGTCCCCTACCAGGCATAACACAGTTTTGTATCTCCTAAGTTCAAGGATCATAACTCTGTCAAAAATTGGTATATCGACATGGAAGTCAAACTTGATCTGTAACAGTACATGATAAAGCTATACAAAAGATTTCAGCTCATTATCTCAAGGCATGGCCAAACAAAGTCTGGAAAACTATATGTGGGACGAACAGACAGACTGAGAGACAGACAGACAGACAGACAGTTGGATGGAGACAAAACCTATAATCCCATATGGTTAGACCGGTACGTGACTTATAAGCATAGTGTCAGGTTACCGTAAAATGCAGACCCAATACCCTATAGTTACAACAAATTAATCAAGTTACCATATTTGACCGGAAATAAGCCCAGGGGCCCAAGGCAACTCATTGTGAGCTTAGCATGGGGTGGGCTTATTCCCAGACAAGGGGCCAGTTTTGTTGAGAAAAAAAAAAAAAAAAAAAAAAAAATATATATATAATAATAATAATTAAATGAACTAGGAAGAAAACAAAAATCGTTCAGTAGCACCTATTAATTAGTGTTCCATTTGTTATTAATAAATAATAATTGTTTATTAATTAAATTGGGTTTTTTACTAGTATCTAATTATCAGAAACACACCTTCTATGTTACAATTACTTACCAGTTCTGTTTATTTACATCCAAAATTTAATGCTGAGAAGACTTAAAACAACAGCAATTAACAAACTCAATAGCGTATACACACACGTTTCTGACACAGGCAGCCAGCTTACACTACAAAGAATTGTCAATCTAGGTCATTGTTCTTAGCCAATCAGAATAAGGTATTTGCCTAATTAGCATTAACTGCGGACCCAGTGTGGTGGTAAAAATAGACATTGGTTTTGGTTCAGACTTGGGCTTGTGTACTTCAAAGAAATACTGCAGGCATGAAATTGGAAACAATGTTATACACTGTTACTGTTAGACTGCTAAATCTCACTGGTGGTAAAATATTGTGTTACATTTGTGTTTAATTATCTGCAGGAGGTATGACCTTTTAAATGAGCTTTGAGCAAACTTGAAGTTTCATGTTATTTATACAGTGACGAAGTTGGGGGTGGGCTTATTTACGAATGAGGGCCTAATTTCTTAAATGCTATCAAAACGGAGGGGGGCTTATTCAAAGACATGGGCTAATTTCCGGTCAAATACGGTAATATTTACAAGTATTCTTAATAATAATAAATCCCGTCAGTTACTTACTGGTCCCCCTAGTTTCTGTAATCGTGGATCTTCCCACTGTGTTTTCCTTGTACCTGGGGAAAATAAAACAATTAGCATAAAAACCTCAACATCAGCATACACCTAGTACATAAATTTGTAAACAGTGTCTTTAAAATCTTCAGTATATTATTTCTAAATATTCCTTACAGATTGGCAATTATAAAACTGATCATAATATTTATTTTACATTTATATATTTAAACTAAGCAATATTTGTTCTAATGTAAGTAAATTTATACTTAAGGCTCAATGTACGTAAGTTTATACTTAAGGTTCAAACAGATAAAATAGTATGCATACTTAATTTGACCTTTATGATTTTTATTTCCCCGGTTAGGAGTGCCCACTAGGGTAATAATATATATATATTTATATATATAAAACTTACTGTGGTGGATATAGAAGACTCTACCATCAGTGTGCGTCCTTTCTTCCCAACCAGGCTAGGAAAAAGAGAAGAAAAAAGATAATACAACTGACAAAACATGTTTATCTTAAACAATTTATAAAATATTTTATAAATTTGTCTTTTTGCAGATCTATGTATTAAATGTTTTGCATTTTATCAAAAAATAGTACAGTAACCAAATTCATGATGTTTAATCAGTAAAACCTTGTTTCTGAACTGAACCAAAAATCCTAAAACAATTAATATACAGAAGCAGCCAGTGTTTTTGCTTGAGGGTATCAAGGGTTAAACACATTTTGGGCATACACTTTATTACCTCAGCTTTGGTGCAATCTAAAGACCTGCTATTTCCAAACCTGGCATCCTCGTCCTCTGCCACTAATAAAGCTGGTCTGTCCCATAGCACTATATAACGACCGCTGGCAGTAGGGGTACATAGTAGCTGGTTACAAGTGCCTCTTAACAATGCCAGAAGTAACTACTGAACACTCCCCGAAGTGGTCAGATTAAAGAAAGAAAGAAATGTTTTATTTAACGACGCACTCAACACATTTTATTTACGGTTATATGGCGTCAGACATATGGTTAAGGACCACACAGATTTTGAGAGGAAACCCGCTGTCGCCACTACATGGGCTACTCTTCCGATTAGCAGCAAGGGATCTTTTATTTGCACTTCCCACAGGCAGGATAGCACAAACCATGGCCTTTGTTGAACCAGTTATGGATCACTGGTCGGTGCAAGTGGTTTACACCTACCCATTGAGCCTTGCGGAGCACTCACTCAGGGTTTGGAGTCGGTATCTGGATTAAAAATCCCATGCCTCGACTGGGATCCGAACCCAGTACCTACCAGCCTGTAGACCGATGGCCTACCACGACGCCACCGAGGCCGGTAGGTCAGATTAAGCCTACAGCTAAAAGCTGATGGGAAATGGCAGGTGTGTGGCACAGATAGCCACAAGAGACAAGCACCTGTTGCGGTTGGAGAGACAAGGACTGGGATGTGGACGTGGACAGCGAAAAAAGCTGAAAGATAGGAGTTGCCAGATCGGGAAGAAATGAGATGGAATTCAAAGGAGAGAAAGGAAAGGGGGCAGTGGGATTAAAAAAACCCGGACCTGCTATTTCAATCAGTAGGACACAGATTTTTTAGGAGATATTTATTACATGATGGTTTCGCTTATTTGAGGCATACTTATTTTAGCACACCCTTAATCGCCTCAACTTTGGTGCAATTTTAAGACCTGTTATTTCAATCAGTAGGGAAACTTACCAGCAAAGGACACAAATGTTTTTATATCTTCATTAAATGATGATGTCGCTTACCCTGCTATTTCAATCAATAAGGTAACATACCGGTAAAGGACGCAGACTTTTTAGGAGATCTTCATTAGATGATGATGTCGCTTACCCTGCTATTTCAATCAATAAGGTAACATACCGGTAAAGGACCCAGATTTGTTTAGGAGATCTCCGTTAGATGATGATGTCGCTTACCCTGCTATTTCAATCAATACGGCAACATACCGGTAAAGGACGCAGGTTTGTTTAGGAGATCTTCATTAGTTGATGATGATGTCGCTTACCCTGCTATTTTAATCAATAAGGTAACATACCGGTAAAGGACCCAGATTTCTTTAGGAGATCTCCGTTAGATGATGATGTCGCTTACCCTGCTATTTCAATCAATAAGGCAACATACCGGTAAAGGACGCAGGTTTGTTTAGACCTTCATTAGTTGATGATGATGTCGCTTATCCTGCTATTTCAATCAATAAGGTAACATACCGGTAAAGGACCCAGATTTCTTTAGGAGATCTCCGTTAGATGATGATGTTGCTTACCCTGCTATTTCAATCAATAAGATAACGATCTTCGTTAGATGATGATGTTGCTTACCCTGCTATTTCAATCAATAAGATAATGATCTTTGTTAGATGATGATGTCGCTTACCCTGCCATTTCAATCAATAAGGTAACATAGCGGTAAAGGACGCAGATTTTTTAGGAGATCTTCGTTAAATGATGATGTCGCTTACCATGCTATTTCAATCAATAAGATAACAAACCGGTAAAGGACGCAGAATTTTTTTAGGAGATCTCCATTAGATGATGATGTTGCTTACCATGTTATTTCTATCAGTAGGGTAAACTTACCGGCAAAGGACCCAAATTTTTTAGGAGATCTTCATTAGATGATGGTCTCCACAGACCGCCAGGTGCATCAAGAGCTGCACTGCTTCGCAGAGACCCAACACGCGTCCGCCGTGGGTCTTCCTATTGAAAGGTAAAGAAATTAATGTTTAATTGACAACACATCAGCACATGAGATATCAAACAACACTGATTGGGTTATAGTCGAGTGAAAAATGGTTGCAGGAGCAATCGCCCTTGATGATCTCAAGGATTTCTGTTCTTTTTTGTTTTCTTGAAAGGTAAAGAAATTAATGTTTAACCTTCCGAGTACTGCAGGCGAGATATCTCGCCCGACGTCACGTCAGTCGACATACTGTACACTGTATACAATGCATTTCCCAATTCATATTTCCCGCCGTTTTGCATACGACACTCACCGGAAACGGAAATATAATAAAAGAAAAAAGATTTTTTTTCAAAATGGTGGCTTTTGTTTTGATTTTTTCAATTCAAAATACCTTAAAATGTTTAGTTCAAAAAGTGGTTTTCGGCAAGTATTTTCGCTTGACAACAATGGCGGCACGTCACGGTCATTTTCAGGGATCGATAGCTGATTGTGACAGCTAATTTGATAATAAATTTGATCGTTTTACCGACAACGAAAATTACCAAATATTGCAATATGAATCGTAGTTCGGGTTTTTAAACAAATTCTGGTCAGAAAACCACTGTTATGGACAGCTGGCCATAAATGCCCGTAAGTAAACGCAACTTTTTCGATTTTTTGCCTAATTTTAATCCCCATTAGCTGATCTAAAAATTACAAAAAACACACGAAAATAATACTTACCGATTCATATATGAACTTTATTTCATGTATTTATAAAACAGTGAATATATGTGAGTAAAAATTATAAACTTGTACCCACTGAATGTGGTTTTTGTTAAAAATTAATCCAGTAGTCTAAAGGTTAATTAACAAAACCTCAGCACATGAGATACCAAATAACACTCATTGGGTTATAACTTGGTGAAAAATAGTTGCAAGAGCAATAATTTCTGATGAATTCAAGGATTTCTTTTCTTTTCCAACCACAGTGGGAGTGTGTTTGAAAAATGAGAACATCTGAGATGTATTTTAGAGCAGTATTGAATTAAAATCTAACAGATTAGATTAGATGTTAAACGACACCCCAGCACGAAAAATACATTGGCTATTGTGTGTCAAACTATGGTAAATGCAAAACATTAAGTACAATAAAACAGAATCATGATCTAAATTGCACTTACATCACTGTTTAAAATATTATCTGCGATTCATTTGGTGGTATTAGCAGTTGAATTTCTATTGTTAAAATTTACTACTTTTCACTTTTTGCAGGCCACTTTTCGAGCCCTATTATAAAAAAACCCATTATATATAAAGTAAAATAATTAAACAAAAATAATTTAAATAGAAGTAATATATTATTTCAACTGTAACTGTTACAATATAATAAGGAGCCAAAATGTACTGCAATTATCAACAGTATCACAAAATTATAAAGAATGAGTTACATAGTTCTAATCTGAGTTGCAAATTTAAAGAAGTAATGTCATAAATTAATTAAAGTAATAAGCTGGCTTAGGGCTGTTCCAAAATTGGATATGTTAGAGCCAACATAATTATGTTTTGTGGGTCAACTGCATTTTGTTTTCTTTATGCTTACTTTGTTTAAAAAAAAAAAAAATATTATATGGGATGGGTAGGTGTGGGGTCTGATATGAAGAAAGAAAATTGCCTCATGTTCACTCCATGTGATTAATTCTGGAACTGCCCTTAAAAAAGGTTAATTAAAGTTATGAAAGTCTGATACTGAATGCTCTCATCACATTTAGAAGTAACGTACCCATTGAGTCATCTGTGTGTTGTGGTCAATGAAGAACACCCGTCCGTTTGGAGCCACGCCCATTCCCCAGCCAGCGGGTAACGCATCGTCGCTGTCATTGTTACTCATAGTGTGGTCCTGAAATAAACACCAAAACAAATCTATGTTGAAAGGAAAGGAATAGTATTTTAATAATACCTTTAAGTTAGCAAATTTCAAACTACGGCCATTTGCTCAATAGAGACAGGGAAGGGATCTTTTATCGGCACTTTCCCATACAGGACAGTACATCCCACAACCTTTGATGTACAGTCATGGATAAGATGGGAGAACATCACAGTCCATTGAGGACGAAAGATCCTGCAACCCATCAGACAGGATAGTACATACCATGGCCTTTGTTATACCAGTTGTTGAGCACTGGCTGGAACGAGAAATAGCCCAATGGGCCCACCGATGGGAATCGATCCTAGATCGATTGTGCATCAGGCGGGCACTGTACCACTGAGTTACGTCCTGCTATACAGAAAATTTCAGTTCAATATCTCACAGAGTAATATATACAAAAAACATCTGATAAAGTGCACATGTACGGTATATAAAAGTTTCCAGTGGACCAGAAGGGGCCTAATGACCAAACCATGTTATACACAGCTAGCTACAAGTCTCTAGGCAAGAAACTGACAGACAGTGAGGATTGCCATTTTCTACCATGGCCACCAGTGATGTCATGCACCATAAACCTGCGATGAACCTACAGAAAAAAGGTTTTGGTCACGAGAAGCTGTTGTGATTCAACCAGTTCCTGTCCTATCATTTTCCTTTAACAAGAAACACACACATTTGTATTTTGTAATATTACAGAGCACTTGCACTGTCATAAAAAGACAAGGGCTGGCCAACAGATTATAAAACATTCACAATTAATCAGTTTCCGTACCGTACTTAGGATAAATGCTGCAGTGTTCGAGAGTACCCACAAATCTACTGTATCATGGTAACAATTCACGCGAACCATCTTCTGTTCTCATGTTGATTATGCAGCTTTATAGCAATTTAATTTAAGTCTGAGACAACCAATTAGGTAACCCACCAGTTATGTACTATATTATATGTAATTTGGTTCCCTAAGTAAACATCAAGCATACCAATTTTGAAATATTGAAATTTAAAGTTTGTTTTGTTTATCGCCACCACTAGAGCACATTGATTTTTTAATCATCGACAATTGGATGTCAAACATTTGGTAATTTTTATATAATAGTCAAGAGCAGAAACCCACAAAATGTTTCCACTAATAGCAAGGGATCTTTTATATGCACCATCCCATGGACAAGAAAGCACCTACTATGCTCTTTGATATACCAGTTGTGGTTCACTGGCTAGAACAAAAAAAAAGCCCAATGGGTACATTGACTGGGGTCGATCTGAGACCGACCGCACATCAGCTGTGCATTTTACCACCTAGCTATGTCCCACTCCTTGAAATATAGTCCACTGTGAATTATATTTTATTCAGTACTATGCCACAATATGCTAACACATTTCAGAGATTATTACACAATTCTAAACCGTAAAATACTTGCTAATGAACTTTCAATTGATCAGCAACTGTTATTAATGAAAATGTTGAAAACAAACTGTTCCCTGAAATTGACAAGAAACTCACATTACGTCTTTGAACTGAGGACGCGGATCCTGACGTCTCAGATTCCTCATCGACCGACCCGACACTGATGGTGTCATCCTGACTGATGTGACGCCGCTGCATGTACTGTTGTTCCGCGTCACGACTCCTCTGTCGCTGCATTTCAGCGTCGGACGTATCATTCGACGTGCTGCAACCATGAAACACAAACCATTAACATTGAACTACAAACAACTTAACTCGTAGAAACCTGGGCCCCGAGCTTATTAAATTTTTAGTCTAGACTCAATAGAATTAATGATCGTTTTGTTTAAAGACACCACTAGTGCACAATGATTTATTAATCATTGCTAAACATTTAGTAATTTTGACATACTGTAAATCTGGAATTGTTAGCTAGCATAAAATGTTAGCGAATTTAGCAAGGTCATACAAGAAGCTAATACTTTATGAATCTAATTTTAAAGAGACATGCAACAGACTGTTATCTGCAAAACATTTGTGTAATTGTTTTTGTCTGTGATAAACTGAACTCACAACACTGGTTACATGCTATTCATTAACAACAATAGTTAGTCAGCATGCACATTACTGCAATTTTCTACTAAATTTAAGTTATCTGTATGCTGCTTAACGTCAAGATTCGTCAAAAATATTATTTCAGCTGATCCTACAACTTACACTTATTCTTTTTTAAGTTTCTGATATGACGACCTCACTAAAGTTCTATAGAATGTCGCTAATATGTCACTTAATTGGATTTTGTTAAATTCTAATATTTTATGATTTTATGATTTAGAGTAAAGTCTTAGAGTGTAACCCCGTAAAAAAAAGTCCATTAGAAGTAAAGGATCTTTTATTAGCATTGCACACCTGACCGTCAGTTCAGTTGGACATCTTAGAATTCCTATAAAAAAAATCAGGTCACCCACAAAGAATGTATTTTTTCTCAAGCCAGAAATCCCTCCAAAATAAATAAAAACTTTATAATTTTAATAAGTAAATAATTAACATGTTATTATTAAGTATCAAAATGAATTCTACATTGACACTGTGATTTAGATCCAAAAGGTTATTCCACACGACATAATTCGCGCCACCTCTCGCAACTCCATTTTCTAGCAACGGTCCAAAAATCATGAATTTCAAATCACAATTGCTACGAAAGCAATGCGTGGAACATCATGAAATTTTCTGACCAATCAGAAAAGAGTTAACTATTTGCTCCACAGAGCTCAGTAAACTTTCTGCAGGGGAAGGGAAAGTTTCAAAAACTATTCCAAAGTTACCGCACAATCCCCGTGTTATTTGTCCAAATTTCGCAGCATAAACAGAAAGTACACTTAATTAGATCAAGTAGACATTAACCAAATAAGATTTATTGAAAAACTTTGTTTTTTAATTGCATGAGAGCAGTTGAAACAGCCGGCCAGCTATGTGGAACACTATGTACATTTTATTTACAGGTCAGTATGGTCAAATTAATCACTACATTTATTATTCCAGGTAATGAATGGTGAATGACACTATGATGCATACAGAGCTGACATTGAATTTTCTTTACAATCAACACTTTCTTATGACTAACATTTCCTTCCTTAGTTGAAATATGACCTGTGTTCCCAGCCATCTAGGATTTTAGTGACCAAACCCACTTTACCGTGGGTTAAAATGTTTATTTTCTTTCATTTGATTGTGCAAGTGTCAGTTCTAGGTTGATATTTGAATTGAGCTCATTAAGAGCTTCAATTTGATATGCTACATGACATATACATGTTGAATAAACTATTTTTCATGCTCTGCAATGGCAGCATTCCATGCGAGGTGAAGCAGCCATCTTGGATTTTGGACGGTAATGCCCTCTTTCCATTGGCCGTAGACATATTTTACATAACCCAGCGGAAAGAGCATATAAAAAATATGTTTAGGGGAGAAATTTGGTGCTTCTAGGATGTAACATACTTAAATGGCTAGAGGATACATTTTAAATTTGTGTAAAACAATAGAAAAAGTGCTAAGATTATGATTATGACTTCTACCCAATTAGCTAAAGACAATGTCCGAATTTATAGGGCAATTTTTTAATTTAAAATGCATTTTTCTAGTTAAAGTGAGCTTTTTCAGGTAGTACTGTCAGATATGTTATTTCTTACTGATGAAAATTTGGATGTGCAATGCTACTTTTATATGCACTATCCCACAGACTGGATACACTTAATCTTTAATAAGGTTTCACACATGCAATTTGTATGGCATGACGATAAAGTCTCAGATCTCTATTAAGTGTCTAGAGTCTAGTCTCTATAAATGTTATAAGCACCAGGCCTGGCTCCATGCTAATAAAATAATCGAACACAAAGCATGAACATTTACCACAAACAACAAACTCAACAGAAATTGAAATCTGGCTCCATGCTAACAAAATTATCAAAACACAAAGCATGAACATCAGTTATAACCAACTCGGTCTAATAGATACCTGGCTCCATGCTAACAAAACAATCAAACACGAATTATGAACATCACTTAAACCAACTCGGCCTGGTAGATAGCTGGTTCCATGCTAACAAAACAATTAAACACGAATTATGAACAGCTACTACAATCGACAAACTCAAAGAGCAAAACAAAAATGAAAGAAAGAAATGTTTTATTTAATGAGACACTCAACACATTTTATTTACGGTAAAACAAAAATGATGAACATTAGCGACAACCAACAAACTCCAGCGTAGCTGAAACCTGGCTCTCTGCTAAAAAAAAACCCAACAAACACAATTATGAACAACAGCTAAAACCAACCAACTCGGTGTAATAGATACCTGGCTCCATGCTTTTTAACAATCAAATGCAAATTAAGATCATTCTCTACGACCAACAAACTGCCAGGATAATACTGAAACAAACCGTCTTTCCCTTTACATAAATAAAGGAGAAAACCAATCATAACATACACAGTTGGTGGAGTCCATTGTGTTGTTCGGGTTAGGTGGTTTAAGTAATATGTTCTGCCATTCGCGTCAACTCTTTCTTCCCACGAAGATGGCAACTGGTTAGTGCTGCAGGAAAAATGTTTAGAATTAACCAAACAAATATTTCAGCGCGCAAAATGAAAAAATAAAAAATCTACTACATGTATAGTCCGTTCCAGCCTCCATGAACAATGTTTGTTCGTAAATAATTAGATTTGACGTAAGAAGAAAAGTAAAAGTGTTTTGGAAATAACAAAACCCCACTATTTTTGTGTGCAATTTAGAAAAGAATTGGCTCAGAAATAAATAACTTGTAGTACAAATACCACGATAGTAAAAAAATGGCTACAGACTACAGCAGTGTTTCTGCCAGAAAGGAATTTTTGGGTATGGCGTGATGAAATTGAATGCAACCACAGTCAACAGAGGGTATGGAACTGAATGCAACCAGTCAACAGGGGGTATGGAACTGAATGCAACCAGTCAACAGGGGGTATGGGGGGCCTCCCTAAGAAAAAAAAGAGTTTGTTTTATTTAATAACGCCACTAGAGCACATTGAACCTCCCTAAGAAAGAAAATGGGTTACATTTTGAGTTAGGGTTAAAAAAATCATACAGTAATCTTTAGAGGAGTTAGAGGAGGAATTAACCACAGCCCTCAATGTTTTTCACTGCAAGGTATGCAACATGTCATCTCAAGGCTAGATGTATAGGATAACGCACGCCTCCGAGGTTATGGTTGGGAGGGTAAAACCCGAGGGAAGAAAGGTTTGTGAAAGTAAGACCTGAGGGCGAAGCCCGAAGTCTTACTTTCACAAACCTTTCTTCCCTCGGGTTTTACTATCCCAACCATAACCAAGGAGAAGTGCGTTATCCAACATACAAATCGTTAATAAGTGTTGTTTATTCTGCGTTTTATGATAAAGCAATTTTTATTTGAAAAAAAACACCCCAACAATCTTTCCCTCGTCGAAAAAATAGAACAGTCGACAGTTTCATTGAATTCACCTATGCACGTGCACGAGTTGGGTCAGCCCACATGTGTCGAGAGAAGTCACGTGACTATCACTGGAATTTCTCGTGCGGTACACCGCGTGGTCATATTCGCAAATGCAGTGGACTGTCATGGACCCAAGCGAAGATTTAGTTTTGAGTCAAGCGCTGGATTCATCTGAGAGTCTGCAACATTTACATGATGCAGATGACTTATTGTTAAGCCAAGCACTTGACGAAGTCTGCAAAGACGGTGAAGATGATGTTTTTCATTTTCGATTCAAAAAACCTTTAACGGAGTCTGAACTGAATGAAAAGTTGGATACACGTATTTCGAAGTCCACGAGGTACAAGTATGATTGGGTTCTAACCGTATTTAAAAGATGGCAGGATGAACGTAGTAACAGGTCCATTACAGACAATTTACAAATTCCACGGGAGTGCCTGACTGGAGACATCGTCACAATGACTCCAAAGAATTTAAATATTGCTTTGAAATATTTTATCTTCGAAGTTAACAAACAAGATGGATCGGACTATCCTGCAGTTACTTTGTATGGTTTGTTCGGGACTATACAATCTTATTTGAAATGTCGAAATTCTGATTCCAACCTGTTTGAAGACGCCGCTTTTAAAGAAGCTAGAGCGGCCCTGGATGCGGTGATGAAGGAGCGGTCGGCGGCAGGACTGGGTGCGTCAACAAGAAAAAGAACAGAAGTTATAAGCGAAAGTGAAGAAAACATGCTTTGGGATAAGGGTCTTCTAGGAGATAACACCCCCCAACAACTGCTGGACACGATCCTTTACTTAACAGGTAAGTAAGGATGCTAGTAACATTGTGTATGTGTACTGTTGGGGGTGTGGTGGTATTGTTTCTGTGTGTGTTTTGTTTTGTTTTTAATTCAAACAGTATTGTTAGGCGCGGATCCAGATGGTCTATGAGGCTTTTCACCCCCCCTTTACTCCCTGAATTAATTTTGTTCCATTTTCGTCCACCCCCCCCCATTTGTTCTAATGTACAAGTAGTTGTCAACACCCCACAACCGCTTGTTGCGGACCCCCCACACACACACACCGCTGGTTAGAAAATAAATTAATTTAAAAACAATCTGTCGGTTGGGTTATAGTCAGAATATGCCACTTTATATATATCTATCGAGATGAACGTTTTGTTTGACAAGACTGCACTTTTCACTCCGAGGGGGAAGCGAGCATCGCCAATTACGTCTTTTAAAGAATCCCCAGATAAGTGGACCCTTTGTGGACACATGTGGTCGGTCGTATTTGCTATACAAGGAGGATGCATCAAAAAGCAACCAGGGAGGTATAAAGCACCGGAAAGTACTACCCAAGGAGGTTCGAGCCTATGACAACCCATCGAATCCATCAAGATGCTACGTTTACCAAATACAAGAAATACTGGTACGTTTAATTTCACTTAAAATTAATAGCGGAGAAACTTAATGAAGCTCACCCATTTGCAGGTGTAAGTTAAAAACAAAGAAAAAGAAAAACACTTGATAATTTGAATGAGTGGCACACTTTATACATTGTCTTGGTACTTTACGATTGGTGCTTTGGTTTATTTTTGTTTGTTTTAAGTAAACAAAATGTTTGATTCTTGACTAAATTAGTAAAGGTTATCTGCACAAAATTCGATTTTGTACATTTTCAAAGGATAACACATTTTATAAATGTTAATATTAATGAAAGAATTACTACAATTTAATTTTAGTCAGACTGTTGCACAGAAATGTGACGCATTTTACTTCACTCCACTGAAAAATGTGAAAAAAGATGCATGGTTTTCATCCATTCCCGTGGGTCACAGCACACAGCAGGCGACAGTAAAGAGACTTTGTGAAGCAGCAGGGATAACTGGAAGGAAGACCAACCACTCGTTGAGGGCCACATCAGCAACACGGCTGTTTCAGGCGAACATCGATGAACAACTCATTTGTGAACAAACTGGTATATATATTATCTGTGGAATTCTTTGCACTGAATGTCAGTGATTAAAGCTCGCGGTAGGGTTGAAGTGTACTGTTGATATATTTTGATTTAAAAAAAAAAAAAAAAAAAAAAAAAAAAAAATTCAAACATATTGTTTGCCTATAAGTATGTTATAATTCTATAATTTCAGGTAATCACAGTGATGCTGTTCGCACATATAAACGTCCTTCAGACCGACAAAAGGCAGAGGTGTCTGACTTTTTGTATGTTGACACAAAGAACATGCATACGGTCCTGCAGCCAAAGTCGGCCTCACAGATCCATGCACAGGTCCCACCGGCAGCTACAGAGACAAATCCACAAGTTCCACCGGCAGCTACAAAGACACCTCCACGGGTCCCACCGGCAGCTACATACAAAAATCCGCAAGTTCCACCGGCAGTTACAAAGACACCTCCACAGGTCCCACCGGCAGCTACAGACACAAATCCACAAGTTCCACTGGCAGTTACAAAGACACCTCCACAGGTCCCACCGGCAGCTACAGAGATAGTTCCACATGTCACACCGGCATCTACAGAGACAACTCCACAGGCACATGGTTCTACAAAGGATCATTCTGACACAGAATCCAAACATTATACTGTCATTTTTAATTTCCATTAAAATAAATAGTTAAAACGTGTTTGCTTGATTATTTATTTTCAAGTTAAAACTGGGTAATGTTTTCATTTTATACTCTAGTTTAAAGGGTAAAACCTGTGACTAGGTTTTACTTCTGTGGTAAAACCTGACTTGGAGGTTTTACTTCTGTGGTAAAACCTGTGGTCGAGGTTTTACTTCTGTGGTAAAACCTGCGTTGGAGGTTTTACTTCTGTGGTAAAACCTGTGACTAGGTTTTACTTCTGTGGTAAAACCTTCAATGAAGTTTTACCTAGAATATAATCATCATCCAATAGCATAGGGGTAATTCGGGATAGGTTTGTATATCTGTAGACAGCTTCATCACGCTATCAACTCCACTAGTCATTCTTAAAATGTGTGATGGTACATGTAACATTCCTGATTATTTAATTCAATCAGTTATTATACAGTATTGTTTCAATGAATTTTTTCTTTCTTTATGGTATTTGCAGAACAAGGAGTAATCCAAATACAGTAAAATCTAATTGAATCGAACTCGGAAGGGTCGAATACACCGTAACACTCAAACCAAAAACAAAATCCCGAGTTATACGATGTTGACCAAATGGTCAGGTCGAACTACCGTATATCTTTGCTTGCAAGTCAATCTCGGCTATAAGTCAAGTCCCTAATTTAAAGCCATGAAAACATATTTTTTTTTACTGATCTGTTTATAAGTCGACCCATGAAAAACAACTTATAAATATTGAAGTATTTCTTATTTTCAGCACATGAGTACAATAAATGGCTCATATGTACGATATTTGAACAAAAGAAAATTATTTTACAAACTTGGGTTTTCACGTTTTGTACATCGCAATATTCCAATCAAACCACATAGCATCAAAACAAAATATTCCCTTAGTAGATAGTGAAAGCTGTGTGACTGTTACCGTATGGCACTGTACAGCATGCGTACAATGCCGCCATATCAATATATATGTAAGGAGGATAACTCTGTTTTGGAAAGTACACTGGTTTTCGTACCAAATGACATGTGTCCTTTTTGCCCTAGTGAACTGCAGAGACCAGTCTAAGCTATTTTTAGAGAAAACTCATTAACATTCATGAAGCTAATCATCGATAAAAAAAAATTTGAACAAAGATTAATGCCAGTGACAAGATTTCAGAATAAACTCAGGCAACAGGTAGTTAGTATTCTTTACACTTTTGCTATTAGTGATGGTTGTTATTTTAACTACGTGGACTGCTGTCTTGGCATGTGAGTGAGATTGCACGCCTTTTCCCCAAAACCAAAACCAGTCTAATGCCAATTTTTTTTTTATAAAACATAAATTTTTCAAATTAACATATTTGAGTGTAAATACAGGACATAATTTAACAATAAAACTTGTAAAATCATCCCCAAAATGGTAATATTTTGGTACCCTCTTATAAGTCGACCCCCCCCCCCCCCCCCCCCCCCCCCCCCCAAGTTATAAAATAATTTTTGGGTGAAAAAATGTTTGACTTATAGGCAAGGATATACAGTAATTACTACACTTTCTCGAGCACCGACAGGATTTGACCCAACAGGATTCAACTGTACTTATTTTTAATAACATACTTTGAAGGTCTAGGTCTTTCCCACGATGTTGTTCGGTCATTATGGTTGATGTAGTATTTCCTGCCATTGCCATCCACTCTCTCCTCCCATCCTGGGGGTAGCGGTTCTGGATTATCCAGCTGCGAACCCTGTGAGGGCGACGTGATAGGACCAGAGGCGCCAGCTTCAGAATCCAAGTCTAACAACTCCCAACCAGGCTGGAAAAAACAAACATTTTATAACTAAATAAAGCAATTTAAATGGCTCTTCCATCATAAATTGATTTGTTGTCACTCACAGAAACACGTAGGGATGATGTTTGTTTGTTTGTTTTTTTGTGTGGATTTTTAAACAATATTTATTCATATAAATGAAGCGGATTGGCAAACAGGAGATAAGCCTATATAAATGCCTCTCCACGAGATGATGTTACATACTGTATAAATTTCAATGAATGACATAAAACCTATGGATGTTCGTCTCAATGCATATTAACAATTTTTTAATAATGAATTTAATTAGACTGTTAATTAATTGTATTTTTAAAATGTGTGATGTGAAATTCCTGATTATTCAGTGCAATCTAAAAATAAAAAGAATCTAAAAAAATTCCACACTGTAATTCAACGCTTTAGACAAGTTTAATGACACTTTATTTGGTTGCAGTTTGTTTGAAAATATTTTTCAAAACAGAATTCACAAAAATGTTATTATCAGTATCAACACTGTTTGTCTTGCTTAACCTCTGCAATTTTTTTCACAAAAATTAATGAATCACTATTTATAACACTGAGATGGCCATCATAAATTTTGAAAACGGACAATAGAAGATGAGTTGTCCCCCTTCAAACAACAAAGCACCAGTGTACACGTGTTGTGGTAGATGGAAACTATTTTTCAACCTTCCGACTACTGGATTAATTTTTGACAAAAACCATGTTGAGCGGGTACAAGTTTATAACTTTTACTCATATTTTCACTTAAATGTTTTATAAATACATAAAATAAAGTTCATATTTGAATCGTTAAGTATTATTTTCATGGATTTTTGTACTTTTTATATTTTAGATCAATTATTGATTACAATTAAACAAAAAATCTAAAAAGTTGCATTTACTTAGGAGCATTTGTGACCAGATATCCAGTATTTATGACGATTATCCCCCCAATAACAGTTTTTCTGACCAGATGTTTTTGGAAACAAACTACAATTCATATCCCAGTATTTTGTGATTTTTGTTGTTGGTAAAACAATCAAATTTATTATTAAATTAGCTAACACAATCAGTTATCAATTCCTGAAAATGACTGCAACATTCTGCCATTGTTGTCAAGCGAAAATACTTGCCAAAAACCATTTGAATGAGTACGCGTACTGTACGCAGTATACAGGGAGTCGGCTTGCATCATGTTGGGTGAGATATTTAGCCTGCAGTATTCTTAAGGTTAAACTCGGCAAATGTTTTCACAAAAAATTAATCAATCACTATTTTAACACTGAGATGGCCATCATAAATTTTGAAAAAGGACAACAGAGGAAGAGTTGTCCCCTCTCCAAACAATAAAACTGCAGTGTTGTGGTAGATGGAACTATTTTTATACATAGGAAAACTGATATTTATGTGCGGTTTTGATAAAAACTGTTGTTACAAAGATTTAGTCTTAGATAAATTTACGTTATTGTACACAATTCTTATTACAATTATAGTACAATAAATATAGCTAGAAGTACAAAATATTTAATTTTCTCGTCCTTAGAATACTCCATTTTCTGTAATGATCTAATTTTCTTTGTGAAATAAGTTTGTTTTTGTTTAACAACACCACTAGAGCACATTGATTTATTAATCATTGGATCTTTTATCTGCACCATCCCACAGACATGATAGCACATACCACGGCCTTTGATATACCAGTCGTGGTGCACTAGCTGGAACAAGAAATAGCCCAATGGGCCCACTGACTGGGATCAATCCCAAACAGACCGTCCATTAAGCAAGCACTTACCACTGGGCTACGTAACGCCCCTTGTGAAATAAGATGCCAAATACTTGTAAACATATGCCCAATATAAGTGCTATTTGCAGACATAAACTTACAATGTTTTCTGAAATTAGCACCTGATGGATAATAAAAAATGCTCCGAAAATGAAATCAAGGACCGGTTTATAAAAAATGTCAATCATCCAGGGCCTGTAAAGACATACCTCACTAGGGGTCACCCCAGCAGCTTCATCATCGTTTTCTCCTCCTTCTTGTGGCAGATATGCCATGTACAGTGACAGATGACCTTTGACCCGAGACCGCAGACTGCAACAAAACCGAACACAAATTTTCATCATGTGGTTATGGTATGTCCAATTTCACTGACTGAAACATTGACAATTTTTTTTTGTTAAACACTGTGTAACTGGTAAAACACTTTGACAAAACAATTTTTGTTAAATACTATGTAACTTGTAAGAAATGTGTGACCTCAAATCAAAATATAACCGACCAGTTCCTACTGAATTCTACTGAGTGATTATGTGATATTCTTCTCGCTATTAATAACATTTAACCTGGATTTTTTCTCTCTCATGAATACTCTAAAAGTGTCTCAACTGCCATGTGGGACATCCTATAGCCACTGATTAAGTAAAATACTTTATTCAATCACAGAGTATAATACAGTCATCATATTCCACTTGTTACAGATACTATTTTACATAGTCCTAAAAATATTTAATAAAAACTATGTTAATGATCGATATGGTTTGCAAAATGACTTATGGTAGAGTATTACCTAAATAGTACATATGCAGGGTATATTTCAAATCACACAATCTGTTGGAGTCTGTCTTTAAAAGTAGGGTCAACTCAAAAAAGAGCCGTATGTGTTGGAAAGATGCATACCCGGACTACCAACACATACTGACACTTTAGCAAAGGAAAAACGCATAATTTTAGAGTTAATAAAAACCCATGATTATTCCTGCTAACTGGGGGCAGCCATTTTGTTTTGTTTTTGTGACGTCCGGTGGGATAGCTTGGGGCAAAGTGACGTCAGCTCCTGTATGTACAGTGTAAACAAAAGCAGTAATTTTCAACAAGGTGCTTCTCTTTGATCAACCTGACTTGTAAAACAACATAAATGACGTAATAATATAATAAACTATTAAACTAAATATATTTCAAGTTGCATTAACTGAACAAAATGGGGTTATAGTACTTTTCTCTGTTAAATAATCCAAAGGAAAAATGTACACTATTAGGCCTATTGATATGCCACATTGGAGCAAAAACGACAACCCACGATACCCAAGTGATAATTTTCTTTTCTTTGGGTCTACATAATTGGTCAGTTCTGTGGTTTTAGATGGAAAAGTCTACTTAATCAATAGTTTTACAGAACTATTTACAGTAATAAACCATCTCCATTACCATTTTAGGGGCGACAGGTAATATTCCACAATACTGGTATGTATTTTTGTGTCTAGACAGCGTCAATTAATTGGATCATCTGGTTACCAATCAAATACACACCTGCCAATCAGGAATCAAAGGTAGAAGCAACTAACAGCATAGACCAATTAACTAAGAAAACACTCCGTGTATCATTTCAGTACGTAGGTTAATGCATGGACAAAACACTGTTAATTATTTCGACTTGTTGTGTAGCCACTTTGACAATGTTATTTTATTTTGTATTGAAAAATAATATATATATATAGTGCTGGATATACTTACTGCTGGCTTACTGGGAAGTGTATTATTACAGAACATTGCAGTGTATGACTATTTATCATCCCGCAAAAACCAGGTAGATTGTGTTTCTCTAGTTCTAAGGCTGACATTACGTGTTAAGTATTACGTAATCACCAGCTCGCCAGAGAGCGTACTCACTGTGATGGTACAAAATGGCTGCCACCGTTATATATAATAGCTGTCACATTTAACCGTTTTATTAATTAACTATACGATTATACTTGTTGATATTAAGCAATAATGTGCATTATATATCGTTGAATATGCATACCAGACCAAATGCCTTAATTGTCCCTTCCTTTAATGAATACACTTACATGCACCCCTTTACCGGCCTCGTTGATGTAGTAGTTAGGCTATTGGACTTAAGGCTGGTAGGTAAAGGGTTCACATCCAGGTACCGGCTCGCACCCAGAGAGAGTTTAACGACTCAATGGGTAGGTCTAAGGCCACTACACCGACTTCTCTCTCACTAAGCACTAACCCCTCGTCTTGGACTGACAGCCCAGATAGCTGAATTGTATGCCAAGAACAGCATACTTGAAATTTAACTGGATATCTGGCCCCGTGCTTATAAACCTTAAAGTCTAGACTTTAAGTTTTATAAGCACGGTCCCAGATGCAAATAAGTATAAATGAAATAAAATGAATGTGCCCCTTTCTTTAAACATAATTTCATCTGCTAAAATTGGTTACATCTTCTCATCTTTACCTCCGAGGTCGTAGGATGTAACTCTTGACAGCAATGGATGTTGATGGACTCTCCACCGATATGCTTGTATGACTAAATGGAATCTCAACAACACCAAGGAAGTCATCTCTCGTCTGTAAAACAAAACGAGGGATTTTTTTCTATCAACCATGATAAGCCTGACAAAGAAGGTCGAAAATCCCTAATATTTTACTCTTGAATTATTAATTATACATATATACGTGTGTGTGTGTGTGTGTCATATATATATATATATATATATATATATATATACACAAACATTATCATCAACAGATTTTTGAAGTTACATATGGGCTTTTCCTCTCTTTATCTCCCTCACTCTCTTATTTGCATATATTTCTAATTCAGTGTATATGGAGAAAAAAAGCTTTCCAATTGACCCAAAATGTAACATATATCACAGATTATCCGAGAAGAGTATGAAAATATGCTTGTGAGAAGCGTAAAAATCAGTTTTGATTGATTTCTGTTCACCTAAAAACAAACAACACATTTTATAAATACACTTCTTTTCTCACCACTCTGTTAGAGTCGAACACTTCTAACCGGATCACGTTATCCCTTGGGTTCACCTAAAAAAAAGAAAGAAAAAAAAGAAAGATGTAAAGTAATTACAATGAAGGTTTTTTGCTACGGATTTATGCAGAATGACTTATTTTCACATATTTTTGTTCATATTCAAGTTAAATTATATCATAATAAAAAGCTATGTATATCACAATTAGAGATATTAACAATGCTGCTGATTTCTTGCACGCCAACCCAACTCCTGCAATTAGGAATATGTCATGATGTGTAAAAAAAAAAAAATTCAATATAGTTCATTGCAAAAAAAGTACCATGGAGAAGTAAAAACTACACAGTATTCCCGATTGTCGTGGGCAATTGCAGTAGTTGCAAACTCACTTTCTAAACTAGATTAATCATTTTTAAAAATAGTTAATACTTGTAAAACCCCCAACACAGATTATTAAACTGTCAAATAAGAAAAGAAAAGCAATTTATCCTAAAACTTACCCATTATATCCATGTCATAAACCCATGTGATAATTTACTTTATTAACCCGGTTAATTATGGTATGCACATTTGCAAGGTCTCTAGGTAATGTGTTGCTGTGGATGGGTCATTTACTTACAAGCAAACAAGACCCGTGTACATGAGTGTAACGTTTTCAATGATTTGTTTAAAATGGTGAGGTCAAACTAATTTGTGCTAATCATGACGATGTCATATACTGAACAAAAAAAGAAACTTCCGATTTGTACATATAGTATTTGTTGTGTTAAAGAATTCATTGTGTAATGAAATTATATAGGTAGTATTAGCCTTGAGCTGTATTATCAGGATTCATGAATTTTATCGATTATTTTTGCACTGTTAATCGTCAATAATGTGAAATTCAATTTGCACGTGCATGCATGGGTTCGACATGTCCCGTGTAGTATTCGGTCAATTTGTTTTACTTGTCTTACTGACATTGTTGTCAAGTGAAAGAAAACGCTTCAAAATTTGTAAAAAAATTAACGTTTTTTTTACATTGTAGCATTTTTAGTATGCCAAGAATACCCAATAATTTACGCGAATGGGCGATTGGTATGCTTGATGCTGGCATGTCGACAGAAGACGTTGCAAGGCATGTTAGGAGTTCTAGTCGAGCGATACGAAATTTTCGCGTACGATTTCGAACGACAGGAAGCACCAACGACTTGTCACGTCGTGGACGTCCGAGTGTCACAACGCGTGGTCAAGACCGCTATATCATGAACACGCATTTGCGCAATTGATTCCAAACTGCCACTGCTACTGCTGCTAACACACCTGGGCTTCATAATAACCGAATCAGTGGGCAAACTGTTCGTAATCGTCTGCGGGAGAACGGTTTACATGCACAACGCCATTACGTCGGATGCGTTTTAACGCAACGTCATCGTCTAAATCGTCTTAATTGGGCACGTGTACACACTCGATGGATACGGCGACGCTGGAATACTATTCTTTTTTCGGATGAATCCAGATTTTTTTTACAACGTGGTGATGGCAGGGTGCGCGTCTACCGTAGGAGAAATGAACGCTATGCTGACTGTTGTGTTCTTGAACAAGATCGTTTCGGGGGTGGTCATGGTCTGGGCAGCCATTGCCCATGGTTATCGTTCACCACTAGTCGTCACTGATGACAATTTAAATGCTCAACGTTACCGCGATGAAATTTTCGCTCATCACGTCATTCCTCTTGTTCCATAACAATGCCAACATCTCGATTTTTCAGCATGATAATGCCACCTCTCATACAGCTAGAGACACTGTAAATTTTCTTAGGACAAATAACATTGATTTCATTGATGACTGGCCTGCTAAAAGTCCTGATCTCAACCCCACTGAGCATGTCTGGGATAGTCTGGACAGATGATTGAGGCACTGTCCCAACCCACCCGCTAACGTCAACGAAATTCCACAGACAGAAATCAGCACTTTAGTCAATTCTATGCGCCTGCGATGCACTGCAGTGGTCAATTCAAGAGGTGGTCATACCCGTTATTAAGTGGGTTTTTTTTTTTTTAACCCCTAACCTATGGCCATGATTTTTGCACCAAACGATGTATCATGGAACACTCTTTAAACGCATATATAACAATTATTCCCCCGGTTTGTTTTCATCAAGTTATGTTCAAGCAAAGTTAGCGGAAGTTTCTTATTTTGTTCAGTATATTACCGATGGCTGTGACTTTAGTACTGCAAAAATAATTAAAATGTTATTTTAGAAGTGTTATAGGATAAATAGAATTCGCTACTCGTATTTTTTAAATGTAAAATATCAACCTCGTCTAGTTAATCGGTATTAACATAGACTCGGTTGATATTTTCCATATTAAAAAATACTAGTGACAAATCCTCTACATATCCTACTCGCTGTTCCCATAAATTTCCCTATACAGGTTTCTGTCAGAATGCACAAAGAGTAAAATCACATACCCTAAAATCTTGGAAAATTAATGGATACATTTTAATAATTTTTAGATAGATTATATTAAGAAAACTGCTGTTTACAATTTGTCAAAGTATATGAATGCACTGTCCAATTTAAAAATATTTTAGACTCATAACCACCTAGTCGGGACACTTTTGTTTTTATGACATACCGTACCTTCAAATTATTTTCTGGCAAAAAGCCTGCCTGGGGATTGTAAATGTAAACAATGTCTTAACTATCGTGATAAGAAGTCCATCAAGACTGATCTCTAGCATTCGGGCAGGTGCCGAACCGGAAAATATTTTGCGGGAGAGACAGGGGTAAAACAATTTTTAATTAAATGAAAGAAAAAAAGGGTGCACTTGATTATTTTAAAGGGGGGGGGGTGGGGGGGGTAGTGGACAGGTCACCTGGTCCTCTCTCCCTGGATCCACTTCTGTAAAAGTGTAAAATTTACAAGATTGGGTCACTTGGTTGGGTGGGGGGGGGGGGGGGGGGGGGTGCAGGGCAGATTAATTAGCAAATGGACTCACATTAAGAAGTTAATCTGAAAACAAAATTCTTTATTTTAATGGTGAGCAATACCTTTTAAACTGGATGTCAAAAAAGGAATTAGGAATTACTGACAGTAAAAAAAGGAATTAGGAATTACTGACAGTGAAAAATGGAATTAGGAAATGGAATTAGGAATTACTGACAGTGAAAAAAGGAATTAGGAATTAACTGGGTTTTCATTATGAGACATTTGTGATCTTTTTCACTGGCGAAAAGGGTACAGATTAAAATGTAATGTGAAAATATTTATTAACTTACTCGGAAAATGAATTCTTCATTCCATCTTGGGTTCAGTGACTGAAAGACAGGAACAGTTCATGTAGCTTATAATGTTACATGTAAAACACTACATTTTAACTTAATAGTTGTATATTCTAATTTCTAGCAATGATAATACATACATGTACAATAGGGTCTCCATGAGTACTCAAGTAGGGGTAGAGTCTAGCAAGACTTGAGTCTGTTCACAGGACTCGAGTACCCGTACAAGGTGTAATATAGTGATCAACTAATGCAATGGACAATGTAGGACAGCAATTTCAGCAGTAAATAATCAACGATATAAGGTACATAATAATTATATGATCATGCACTAGTTGTGTCTATTTTTAAACTGGCCGTCCGTCCATCACAACACTGAACATATCAACTGGTTTCTAAATGCAATACAATGGCATTATTTAGCATCCACGTTCAGTGCTGGAATTAAGATGCGTAGTTCTATTTTACTTTATTCCTTAATCTCATCATCATCTAGTGTAAGTGTCGGGTACTCGAGTCCGTGTCAAGCTTGACCCTCGAGTACAATCTTTTAGACTTGTGGAGGCTCTAATGTACAAGGTATGTGAGTATGTGGCAAGTACATGTACAAAATGTATTAACATATAGTGTAAGTTGTGAACAATTAATATAAAACAATGCAGAAAATAATCAGAAATACCATTAAACGTTTCACCCACCGGAACAGGCGACATACATGTACGTTGTAATTACATGCTACAGTTCTTGAGGTTCGTGTAGGAAACTTTGCTATGTAACAGTTAATTTAGTGCTCATTTGAGGAGCAGAAATACATGTCAATAAAAAGGTAGCAATTTGCATAATGTTCAACTGTCTGTTTATCAAAAAACGGATATACTTTAGAACCAAAATTAAATGCCCAATTAAACTAGTCTCCCTAGGTTTAGTATAATGATTTTCTATGAAATTCGGACTACCAAAAAGTTGTACGGGCAAGTCAAAATGTTCATGTGATTTGCCCATGTGGCAAGTTAAACAAAAATTCAAGTAAACACTTATGCATTACCCTTTTGATCACTTTGGTCTGTTTCTGATCAATCAACCCATCTTCTATGTCTCCTCGGTAAAGTGAAATCCGAACATATGGATCACTGAATTGAAAAAACAATAAAAATATTTGAATTACATGTACATAAATACGAGTTAAATTCAAAGTAGTACCTAAATTGTAAGTTTAAACAGCATTATGAGTGAACTCCAAATAATAACATTAATAAGACTTTGGCATCAAATTTAAGAAACATTGTGTATTTTACTAGACACAGTACTTAATTACTGAATCTTTAGTTATTTGTAATTTGGAAATTTACAGAACTTTTAAAACATCTAAGATGAGAAGGGATTAGTGGTTAGTGAGAGATAAGTCGGTGTAGTGGTCTTACACCTATCCACTGAGTCGTTAGAACTCTCTCTGGGTGGGAGCTGATACCAGGCTGCCAACTCAGTACCTACCAGCTGTATGTCTGATGGCTTTACCACGACAATATGGTAACCAAGCTGCCCCCCCCCCCCCCCATTTTTGGGGGTTTTTTTTTTTTTTTTTTAAGTGTGTGGTGTCAAGAGGCCACTCTCCTTTAATATTCATCCAGCGAGAACACCGCATTAGACTATGACATGCATTTAATCTCTTCACCACAGAAAATGGCATGGATATTAACATTTGTTGGTTGATTATGACAATAAAGTGAACAAGTTAACAGGGGTGCAGAAAGTACTCGCCCCGCTCGCCAAATGCGAGTAAAAATTCTGATAGACGAGTTAAAAAATGCAACTACCAGTCCGACAGGCGATCCATCTTTTTCTGACCAACTGTAAAGACTGTAAATTAGAATTTAATTTTTTTTTTGCATTGAATCCACGACTACACATCAGTCGTGCAAGAATTCCAAACTATTCAAACAAACATTTTAGAATGATGTCGAAACACACAATAATACATGCGCCACATTGCTAATAAACGACTTAAGAGTTCCAAACTGCACATGCGCGACATTCTGAAAACGGGTTATAACGAAAAACGGAACCATGCCAAAACAGCCTCAAATGAAAATGAAACCAAATTGGACAAAACAGAACCTAGCGTTGATTAAAACGGTACCCCGCAATCTATATATCTACAAGATATTATTTTTTGCCATTACATTGAGGTGCTGTTATAGCCAAAGCAGTTCCGTTTTCGCCAACAAAAATGGTTCAGTTTTGATAGTGGTTCCGATTTAGCCTAATTCCAAGAAAACAGGGCCTGTCAAAGGTCAGTAGTTCCTAAAAAATAATTATTTATTTACGTTGAAGTATATTGCCGGTGTGTTTTGAATAGATTCTTCTAAAATACTTGTAGGATGTCACTTGAATTTTGTAAATTTATATAAAAGAAATGTGAATAACGTAGTCTTGATCAGAATATTTCAATATGTATTGATTTGTCAATCAAGGTTTGGGGTCTGATTTCGTTCGTTTGCCACGTGATGTTGATAACTTACCAAGTGTCCAAAATGTTTTTATCATTAAATATATATATATATATATATATATATATACAGTGGTGCAGGAAGGTGCCAAAAAGTGGAGACACACACACACATGCTACTACTGGATCAAGAAAAGTGGGGCTCCCCCCCCCCCCCCCCCCCCCACCACCAGTAATATTAAAATATTGCTGAACAAAAGTATATTTTCTATAGGCAATTCCCGACAACCAAAAAGTTGGCAAAGATTTCCGCTCTGATACCACAACAATCCTATGTTTGACGTCAAATACCTTTACATCGATATTTTCGAGTTAACCGATTTTTTAAAATCCACATATTAATCACTAATACACATAGTACAGAAAGAAATCCAACAGCACCCACATTCAGCTACGCTTCGTGACACTCTGTTGCAAGAATTACAAAGCTCAGTGACCTATTTCGTGACGTAGATCACGTGATAGCCCACTGGGCGATTCCACCTAGTAGACGGAATGGCTGAGTGGGCGATCATGTGACGCAACGTCACGATAGAGGTCGGCAAACTTAGAATTCTGCTGTCCGGAGTTTGCCGAAGCTTAGCTGAATGTGGGTGCTGTCGGGTTTCTTTCTGTAGTGTGTGTATTAGTGATTAATATGTGGATTTTTTTTAATCAATTAACTCGAAAATGATCGATGTAAAAGTATTTAACGTCAAACATAGGATTGTTGTGATATTATAGAGCGGAAATCTTTGCCAACTTTTTGGTTGTCGGGAATTGCCAAAAAAAATACATAGCTTGGTCTCTGACTGTAATGAGAGCGTATTTATGTCCAAATGTTCGTCTAGCTCTCTTACAGTCAGAGTACTCGGCTATGCTGGGATGGGAAGGTCTATTCTTGTTTAATCGAAAACCGTACAACTAAGAGGAAATGGCTGGTGCGCATGCTCAGTCATGTCAGGCTATCAATTTAACGACATTAATGTTTAGCTTGTTCAATTTAGATATAAAATGTATAAAAAGGTAAGTACATACTCGCATGTAATCCCATTTCCATCAAAAATTACACCAGGTGGTAAGAAAACGTCATTTTAAAAGCATTATCGAAAACCGTACTATGACATTATCAACATAATGGCAACAACATAAAATTGGCTTTTCCCGCGAAAACAGTAACATGACAGTTACGTGACCTAAAAGCGGCTATCCGGAAATGATCTGTCATTACTCATTTGGCAGTGCTAGCAGACGTGTTTGGTTGTGTGGATTCCGTCGTGCACCTGTTGCTGTTTAGGGATGCATTTGCATTGCATTCATTAAGATTCCTGGGTGCAAATTAACTGTAATAATACATTTCACTGTGCATAAAACGTATTCTTACTTCTTACCCCGTGGTATAATATTCGCCCGGTCCCCTCCATTATTATTTTTAGTTAGGATTGAGGGTTAGGGTTAGGGGTTAGGGTTAGGGCTGGGGTTGGAGTTAAGGTTAGGGTTAGGGTTAGGGGAAGGGGAAGGGGGGACCGGGCGGATATTTTCCCCATGCATAGACATTACAAAATACTCGGAAGTAAAATACGGTTTTCGACAATTGGCGATATGTAACCAAACATCCAACATTGCTTTACTTTTTAAGTTTTTGAGCCTCTGAAGTTAATACTCATTAAGAAAACATCAACAGCTTCAACATGAAACGTTTTTTGAAACCTATATTATGAGCAAATCTTATTTAAGCCGTTACCTTGCTCCGAAGATGTCTTTTTTGGCCAAGCCGATACCCTCGACAACTTTGATTCGCAACAAACGGGTGGTGCCCCGTGGTTCATTCTGAAATGTAAAGAAAATTATGTGACAGTGCGATTTTATTTGATAATGTCGTCTTCAGATTAATGTATTCAGTATTGGTTAACATTTTTAACTTACTGGCAGATCGGGAAGCCCGAATATATGATCATGGTTAGCCATCAACTACTAGAACCGACCGTTTTTAGCACTTTATCATACGAACTAGTAAATTGTTATTGGTACAATACGCATGTCCGGTTGTAGAGTCCCGGATGTTGCCCTCCTTTCCCTCCACCCTCCAGGTTGGACTATACCAATTCAAATCCCATAGGCGACCATGTTAACGTTTGTGTTTAAAAACACTATATGCAATATATCAACCAAACTGTGACCCATAAATATCAGTACTACAAGCCCTACCTCAAAATATTAACTGCAGAAAATGGTACCTTTCATGGCTCATTTTCGGTATAACCAGATGTTTCTGCAACACCCCTAGTTTGGCACAAAATTTTAGTACTTTTTTTTACAGGTACCCCATACATGTTCCAAGCACAAGGCTACTTGACACGGTGGTACTACATCAAATAAAATTGCATACATTTTCAGCCCAGATGAAACTAATTTTTTTTACAACCAACACACTCACAGGACTTGTGTTAACTTCTCTATCAACTTCGACCCAGCCGGAAATTAATTGGTATAGTGCAACCTCCATATTCGCGTTAAGTCATGACCTTCAGTATTTGCATAATATGATTGCAGTCTTGCGAAATATTTGTGGAAGTTTTTATATATTTGAATGGAATTTTTTATATACAAATATCTTAAAATATATATTTACATATAACTGATAAAAAGAAATGTTTATATGAAACATTTTATTTTTAAAAGGCAGGAAAGGGCCAATATATTTGATTGTTCCAAAATATATTCAGCCTAGGGCTACGTTTATATAAACTCCGACTCTGTATTTGACATACTATTAATTGTCACTGCAGTTTATTGTGTTATGTAACGGTGGTGTTGTGGTTAAAGCTGCCATCTCTGGTTTCAGTCTTATAAAATCAAGTTCGAAGTTCAAATACAAGCATAACTGCACTTTTAATTCACTCGCGAGTTGTCGCCATTAACGCATATATCGTCAAATGCTTACTACGCACTTCGAACAATTCTCGCCATTTTGTAATGCAACAGTATCCAAAACGTGCTATTTTTAGCCGTATTTGACATCGGTAGGAGCCCGTCAAAAGTATCCTACTTTCACAATACTGGGTTTATTTTTAACTCGGAAAAGCCAACTTAGCGAGTCCAATGCGGAGTGCGGCGTCATATATGCACCAAATGTGATTGGATTAACTGTTCTAAATGCTTAAATAATAAAAAAATATTCCAGGGATTGCCGCTTTAAGACATCGGACATAATTAAGGCTGGTAAGTACTGGGTCCGCAGCCCGGTACCGGCTCCCACCCTGAGTAAGTTTTAACGATTCAAATTTCAATGGGTAGGTGTAAGACCACTATACCCTCTTCTCTCTCACTAACCACTAACAACTAACCCACTCAGTGGCTGATCCAGAAAATCCATTTACGAGGGGGGGGGGGGGGGGGGTCCCAGTGACATGAGGTGGAATGCTAAGGGAACTTTGTGGAAGGTTTTAGAGGGGGATCGTAAAAAAAAAAATGAAAATTAATATATAATAAAATTATAACTATCGCAAAATTTAGGGGGGTCTTTGCCTACCCCCCCCCCCCCGGTAGATCCGCCTCTGCCACTGTCCTGGACAGACATCCTAGATAGCTGAGAGGTGTGTGCCCAGGACAGCGTTCTTGAACCTTAATTGGATATAAGCACGAAAATAAGTTGAAATGAAATGAATGTGTTATGTATTGAAGGTACCATTTTTGTTTTCATGTATATATACTGACACAATGAAAACGCAAAAATAACTTTTCATTGCAATTACGACAAACTATTAATCAATTGATGGATAATGTAATATGACATTAAGGACTGGTATTCATGAGATACATTCACATGGAAACATGGCCAGTTATCATCAGTAATCGAGTTGCATTCGTAATCGAAAAGTTCAACCCCCCCCCCCCCCCCCCCCATATCAAGGTCAGTATCTGATGTGTCCACCATTGGCCCGTGAGCATGCGTGAAGACGACGGGGAAAAGGATTGGCACAAACATCTCAAATTAGCCACAGGAATGTTCCTCCACTCCTTCAGCAACGCCTGTGCAAACTCAGCGACGTTACGCGGTGGTGGCTGGCGGTGATGTACACGACGTCCTAACTCATCCCACATGTGTTCAATTGGGTTCAAATCCGGTGAAATGGCGGGCCAGTTCATAACGGTGATACCGGCTTGTTGCAGGAATGCCTGGGTAATTCTTGTAGTATGTGGACGGGCATTGTTTTGTTAAAACAGTCTTCGGTGATTGTGCAAAAGTGGCTGGAGAACTGGTCTTAGAATAACTTCAACATAACGCTGGGCTGTAAGGGCATCGTGGACAATGATGAGATCACTCCTGAAATCACCGTTGATTGCCCCCCCCCCCCCCCACACACACACACACACACCATCAGACAACCGCCGCCAAATCGATCACTTTCCCTCACACATCCGTCAGCGTACCGTTCATGGAGTCTCCTGTACGCACGTGCTCTTCCACCGGCAAAGGAGACAGAGAAACGGGACTCATCTGAGAAAACAATGCTCCGGTAAAAGGCTGGTGGATGATTACCATTCTGGAGAGCAAACTGTAGTCTCGCAGAACGATGTCGCGGTGTCATGATGTTACCGTTGTACGGGCGTCTGCATCTGAGTCCAGCAATTCTGAGTCGACGGATGACCGTCATCGGATGGATAGGCCTTCCATGACGTCCTATCGTGTTGCTTGCTGTCATCGTCGCAGTTCTTCCGGTCTGTTGATGACGTTCAATAAGTCGTCCAATAGTTGATGGATGGACTCTGAAGGTCCTAGTAACTTGGCTTTGCGAAGTTCCCCCTTGAACCATGCCCAACGCTCAATCCCTTTGTTCTTCTCCGAGTCGTGGCATTCTTAATGTGACGAGGAATATGACACCGATACGTGACTTTTGTGCCCACATACTGGCATCTCACGTGCATTGCATGCAGCATGATTGAACATGTAGTGAACGCATTTCACGCCATTTTGTGTTTTTCTGCTATTGTATGTGTAACCAGAACAAAACCAGGATTAAAACTCAAACAAAAGTACCAATCAATGGCTTCCTCTCATAAATTGTTATTTTAAGTCCAATAAATATATTTTTCATTAATCACAACAAAATATAGAAACATATCTGTTTTGCATTTTCATTGTGTGTCAGTATATATACTACTCAAAAGAATTTAAGGGTCAAAAATGTATAACCAAATAAGTTTCAGAGTGTATTAGATTGATGATGTAAACTACACCAATTTTTTTATTTATTGTTCCATATTTACAAAAAAACACAAATAAACGTCACTGTATACAAGAAAGTCACATGACATGCTGTCAAAGTTGAAGGTTGTCAAACATGGATTTTACACATTAGAACATTCGTTTAATAGTGTGTGAATCCACACCTGGCGCGAATACACTCGACACATCGTTGCCTCATGCTGTTGATCAGACGTCTGAAGAACTCTTGGGGAATGGCCTGCCACTCTGCCATAAGAAGTTGACCCAGATCATGAAGGTTGGCCGGAGGGGCATGGTTATCCCGAACTCTCCTGCCTAATTCGTCCCAGGCGTTCTCTATTGGGGCCAAGTCAGGCGAATATGCTGGCCAATCCATCCTGGCGATACCTTGTTGTCTGAGAAAGTCCGTTACCACCCTGGCGCGGTGGGGTCTGGTATTGTCATCCTGCAGAACTGCCCCGCCGCCAATCTGCTGAAGGCCTGGGAGAACCAACGGCAGGATAATCTCATTCAGATAGCGGATTCCATTCAGATTGCCATCCACCACATAGAGGGGGGTCCTGTGGTGGATAGAGATGCCGCCCCACACCATGACGCTGCCACCACCGAACCGGTGACGTTGTCTAACGTTAACGTCAGCGAAGCGCTCCCCAGGACGTCTGTAGACACGAACCCGACCGTCGTTGAACTGGAGACTAAACCTGGACTCATCAGTGAACATCACTCGACCCCACTGAACACGTTGCCACCGCAGATGAAGCGTGCACCAGTGACGTCTGGCCGTTCTGTGACGTGGTAGGAGTGGTGGTCGAACAGCCTGGCGACGGCAGCGTAGATTATTGGCTCTCAGACGATTGCGTATGGTTTGATCAGACACTCGAGTTCCAGTCGCAGTCCGCAGATTGTCACGTAATCGGCGTGCAGTGGTTGTGCGTTGACGTAGAGCCATATTGGTGATGTAGCGGTCCTCTCTATTTGTAGTGCTTCGGGGTATTCCCGAACGTGGACGATTTCGAACAGAATTCGTTGCTTGGTACCGTTGCCACAGTCGGCCAACGACACTCTGACTGACACCAAGTCTCAGAGCAACAT
The DNA here is from genome assembly GCF_016097555.1 of Gigantopelta aegis. Classification (NCBI taxonomy): domain Eukaryota; kingdom Metazoa; phylum Mollusca; class Gastropoda; order Neomphalida; family Peltospiridae; genus Gigantopelta; species Gigantopelta aegis. Next base: position 16,778,379 of record NC_054700.1, on the reverse strand, counting down.
TTCTTTGCGTATTGCCATCCTGAAGCCAAGCAATAGCCCTTCCTCGATCTTCGATAGTCAGTTGAAGTCGTACCATTGTCGAATTTGGAGTGTGCACCGTACACGAACGCAAGCTCCAATTATACTGAAATTCAGCATTGGGAACATGGAATACACGTGCAAAGCATGCAAATGAAGCGCTTTGTGAAAAAGCAAGTTATGGGCACTTAGCAGACCTTTCGCTTTCGCCCTAATTTACGTGCAAATGTAAGCATGTTTTCGCCATTAGAACTAGTCGACAGTGTCAATGACAGTGGATTTTAATTCATTTATGGGTTGCTTCGACCCACTTTCGTCAAAATGGAACAATACCATGCGTGACATTATGGTCTAGCTAATATAATTGACATTCAGAAAATAATGTCAAAAATATCGTCTGACCCTTAAATTCTTTTGAGTAGAGTTAATTCAGTCGGTTGAGCGCTCGCCTGCAGTGCTTGCACCGCATGTTCAAATCACCTCGGTGGAACCATTCAACTGATTTGGGGTTGGGGTTTTTTCTCGTTACAACCAGTGCACCACAACTGGTCAAATCCGAAGGCCGTGGTATGTGCTATCCTAACTGTTGAAAATGCATGTAAAGAACCCTTGCTGCTATTGGAAAAATATATATGTAGCGGGTTTCCTCTGATAACTACATGAGTAATAATTACCAAAAGTTTGATATCCAATAGCCGATGATTGATTAATCAACGTACTCTAGTGGTGTCGTTAAAGAAAAACGTTTACTGTTAAGTAGGCACGAGATATAAAACGTAATGGGAAAAACAAAAACCCATTCAACACCTAAAGCCTACCGTACACTAAAAACTATACACTATACTAAAAACGATGGTTGATTGGTCCATTTTCTTTTCTTACATGATGAAATCTATTTATTTATTGGAGTGTTATCCCCCCCCCCCCCCCCCCCCCCCCCCCCCCCCCCCCCCCCCCCCCCCCCCCCCCCCCCACCCCACCCAAGATATCGAGATTGCGTTAAGCACTTCTACAGGTAGACACGACCGCTGTCGTTTTGAAATCTCGGAGAGAATTCCAAACTGATTATATACAGAAGGAAGGAACTGTTCACTCGACACATTTTAATTACGGTTATATGGCGTCGGACATATGGTTAAGGACTACATCCCGCTCCAATTATATACAGATAACTTTAGTACACATAATCATAACGGAATTTTAACGACGCACTCAACACATTTTATTCACGGTTATATGGCGTCGGACATATGGTTAAGGACTACATCCCGCTCCAATTATATACAGATAACTTTAGTACACATAATCATAACGGAATTTTAACGACGCACTCAACACATTTTATTCACGGTTATATGGCGTCGGACATATGGTTAAGGACTACATCCCGCTCCAATTATATACAGATAACTTTAGTACACATAATCATAACGGAATTTTAACGACGCACTCAACACATTTTATTCACGGTTATATGGCGTCGGACATATAGACCACACATATATTGAGAGAGGAAACCCGCTGTCGCCACTTCATGGACTACTCTTTCCTATTGGTGCATAAAAAAGATCCTTTACTACTAATGGAAAAAAAATGAATGAAAATGTAGACTATATACAGGCCTTTAGGAGCCAGGGAGGGGGGGGGGGGGGCTAGTTTTTATTTCGGGACTTTAAAATGTTTTATAATGCTAATACGAAACTGTTTGACATCCAACAGCCGATAATTAATAAATATGTGCTCTAGTGGTGTCGTTAACAAAATAAACTTCTTATGAAATCGACCATTTACTAATTAGCATAATTTGTTTTGTTTTTGTGGGAGGGGGTGTAATGTTTTTTTGGGGGGTTGGTTTTTTTTCTCCACTCGGTGTGACTATGACGTTCAGCCAACCGGTGTTGTTTGTTTTCGCTACATACATGTATGCATACACACACACACACACACACACACATACACACACACGCACGCACGCATACACACACATACATACATACATACATACATACATACATGCATGCATGCATATAATATATAGAGAGCGTTTGTGGCTATAGAACTTTTATCAATATTGGTAGACCCGTGGATTTTTTAATGCACCTTTGCCTGCCTCGGGGAAATATACCCTGAAAAGGACAACCCCTGTTTTTCAGATCTTCCTCCAAGGATATTGGTTTAAACAAACACACCCACTAAACTTGGCCGAAGTACACCATTTTACACAAAAAGTACTACATTTGCATGGGAATTACTACAAAAAAAGTCACCAATGTTAACAAGTAACAATGTCTGCAAATTACATGCTTTCCCTATCAACTTCAGTCTAATAGTTGTCACTTCAATTCAAAGCTGTCTGCCATGACATAATAACAGTCCAACAAAAGAAAAAAGAAAAAAGGAAAGAAATGTTTTATTTAACGACACACTCACACATTTTATTTACGGTTATTATGGCATCAGACATATGGTTAAGGACCACACAGATATTGAGAGAGAGAAAACCCGCTGTCGCCACTTCATAGGCTGCACTTTTCGATTAGCAGCAAGGGTTCTTTTATATGCGCCATCCCACAGACAGGGTACTACATACCACGGCCCTTTGATATACCAGTCGTGGTGCACTGGCTGGAACAAGAAATAGCCCAAACCGACCGCACATCGAGCGAGCGCTTTACCACTGGGGTATGTCTCGCCCTCCAACAGCAGACTACTTGCGCGGATATATTTCGGTCAACCAAATGGGAAGATAACTCTGTCATATAAGACCATGCAAGTAATAGGCCTATAATTGACCAGTCTAGCTCATGGCATCTTCTGACGCCTACTAAGGTCCAGTAACAACCGGCCTGCCCGTTTGAAGTGCCCTTTGTAATAACTTGTTTTGTTTTAAATTCATCATCCACAATATACGACAATAAATTGTCCTGAAATAATATCTCTCAGCATTTTTAGACGCCCTATTTCAACATTTTACAAATGGCATCAATCCGATTAATCAATGGCATCAATTAAAAATCCCATGCATCGACTGGGATCCGAACCCAGTACCTACCAGCCTGTAGACCGATGGCCTAACCACGAGGCCGGTGCCAGATAGAGAGAGAGAGAGAGAGAGAGAGAGAGAGAGAGAGGGGGGGGGGGGGTGTTGATTCCTTTGGGATCTTGGCTTATTTGTTTTCGACACACACAAATTGTCCTTTTTAGAATTTTGTGACTCCTCCTTTACCAAATACTGGATTCTCTCCCGTGCAGTGAGCCAGTGCTCCACAACTGGTGTAACAAAAGGCCATGGTAAGTAATATCCCATCTGTTGGATGCTCCCACAGGCGTAGGAAGGTGCCAAAAAGCGGCGGGGGGGGGGGGGGGGGGGGGGGGTACACATGTAAAAATATATAAAAACCATCGCTGTGCTACAAAATGCCGCCGCCCCCCCCCCCCCTTCCTACGCCAGTATAAAAGATCCCTTGCTGCTAATCGGAAAGAGTAGCCTATTATGTGGCGGCAGCGGGTTTCTTATCATCTCTCATTATAATTATCTGTGTGGTTCTTAACAATATGTCTGAAACCATATATTTGTAGATAAAATGTAATGAGTGCGTTTTAAAATAAAATATTCCTTTATTTCTTTCCTGTGCAGTGTCCATGGATGGTTTTCAAAATTAAAATCATATATAGGCCTAAGTACCCTTTTGTTGCAAGAGTGGTGTAGAGCGCTGATTGATGTGCGAGGGATCGCAGGATCGATCGCCGTCATCAGACTCGGGACTTTCCCCATCCTAACCAATGACCAACCCCTGGTAGCCTACATCAACTTCCTTTTTGTGTGTACACGTTATACTGTTCCATCTTCACAAGCAAAGCCAATATTATACCATTTCGAAAAAAATGCAGTATACTATATGGAATGATATGGTACCTTGGCTTGTAAAGTTGGTACTGCCCTGGCTACATGTACAATAAACGTGTATGTATATGCATGTGTATACTCATTGCGTGTATACACAATGTATGCGAGTAACTGCGCCAAATAAAGAACAAAACAAAAGAAAAGAAAACTAAAACTAAATGATTAGGACAAAATCGAGTGCGTTAATACTCGTGTTTTATTTGCAGAGCGAATTTATCTGATATATCTTTCGCCATTTGCCTCTTAAGGATTTCCCTGCTTCGCTTTTCTCAACTTCGCTTCTCTTATCTTCTTTGCCTTCAGCGCCTTTGCTTTTCGCCATTTCCGCCATTTCTGTAGCATTTTCATTCTCTGTTTGTGTGATAACCTTTTTCGTTTGTGGTGTTTCCTGGCTTTATGCTTGGCTTGTGCAATGAGTTGCTGAATAATCAATATAATAATAATCAATATAACAACAACAATAATAATAATAATCAATATAACAACAACAACAACAACAATAATAATAATAATAATCAATATAATAACATTAATAATGATCCTACAAATGCGTGTACTATCATAATAATTGTGAACTATAGCAGTAATTAAATTAAATTAATAACAATTATTATTATTTCATTATTATTATTATTATTATTATTATTATATTATTATTATTATTATTATTATATCCCACTTCAACCTTTTTTTTTCTAGAGCTCATTTGAATTCCATCTTATTTCGTAGCCCAGTGTTAAGCGCTTTCCTAATGTGCGGGCGGTCTAGGTATGTGCTATCCTGTCTGTGGGATGGTTCATATAAAAGATCCCTTGCTTCTAATGCAAGGGAGTACCAGCAGTCCGACCGTTGCCAGTAACAGGCGTTGGGTGGTATTGTGCAATGGAATTTGGAATGTTCCGTATGATTAAGCCAAAGAGAATGGGTGCGCATTTTTGATGAAGGAAAATAGGCTCAATTTTGAACGGTCAGCCTGAATGGAAAGGTAGGGAGCTATGTATAGGTTTGGAGTTTAGTTAGCCCGAGTACTCTGACTCCAAATGTCCGTCTAGCTCTCTTACAGTCAGAGTACTCGGGCTAGAGTTTTGTAGGCCGAAAGTAGCTCGTTAGTTGGACCTAGTTGGTACTGAAATGTCTCCCTAGGTTGCCTATAAGGGGTCCTTAAAAGGGCCTGATCTGTTCCTATAATTAGTAACAACTGATATTTTATATGCACCACCCCACACACAGGATAGCAAATACCACGGCCTTTGCTATACCAGTCGATATATATATATATATATATATATATATATATATATATATATATATATATATATATATATATATATATATATATATATACACAGGCCCGTACGCAGGATTTTTAATGGGTGGGTGCGAATTGCTCGTGATGGGACCAATCAACATAAAAATAACACCTCAAAACAACAACGATTACGTAACGTTATTTAAATTTAATAGAGAAATGTGGACCTTTAGTAATTTGGGGGGGGGGGTGCGTACACACCCATCGCACCCCCCCCCCCCCCCCACCCTGCGTACGGGCCTGATATATATATATATATATATATATATATATATATATAGAGAGAGAGAGAGAGAGAGAGAGAGAGAGAGAGAGAGAGAGAGAGAGAGAGAGAGAGAGATTAATGCAAATTAATGCAAATTCACATAAAACTCTGTTGAGTAAGACTGTAACGCAATATAACGTTTGTTCTTACAAGCACCCATTGGAACATTATGTAACATTTGAATGGCCCAAATTATAAATAGTTTTAAATTATAAAAATGCAAATCTATCTGTCTGTCTCTGTCTGTCTCTGTCTGTCTGTGTGTCTGTCTCTGTTTGTCTGTCTGTGTGTCTGTCTGTCTAACTAACTATCCCTCTTTTAATTTCTGTTTATTTATTTTATACAGCAAATGTTTGTTTTTTCTTACGGCGAAGGCTTTATAACCCCTTTAATTAATTAATTTATTATTATTATTATTATTATTGAATCAATCTCACCTTTCTTTTTGCTGCTTGTTTTGCCTTTTTCACTTTTTCTGCTGCTAGTTTGACCCTTTTCAGTGTTTCTGCTGCTTCTTTTGCCCGTTTTGCCTTATGGTCTTTAACAATTTTTGCATAAGTTGACCGCCATCTTTTCTTCCACTCCTCGAGGGCCTGGTGGTTTGACCGTCTTACTCGCTTTATTAGTAAACTTGGTTGCACCTTTTCAATGATGGCTACCTCCTTTTCCTCCAAATCCTGAATAATCATAATATTAATTATAATAATAATAATAATAATAATCAATGATGATGATGATGATGATGATGGTAAGATGAACAACAAGAAGAAGAAACAATAGCAACAATAATAACACCTTATAAATATGATGATAATAATAATGATGATGGTAATGATGATATAATTGTCATACATTTTCGTGCTTATATCCAATTACTATTTGAATCTTGTTCAGTTGATTCGCCCTGAAACTGAATTTGAGCCATGAATCTTGGTTAAGTCGCCATTAAGAAATCGGGACGCTTAGTGACGCATGGCTATATTTTGTTTGTTTGTTTTGTTTAACGATACCACTAGAGCACATTGATTTATTAATCATCGGCTATTGGATGTCAAACATTTGGTAATTTTGACATATAGTCTTAGAGAGAAAACACGCTATATTTTTATGAATTATATGCACCATCCCACAGACAGGATAGCACATACCACGGCCTTTGATTTACCAGCCAATGGGCCAACCGACGGGGATCGATCCCAGACCGACCACGCATCAAGCGAGCGCTTTATCACTAGGCTATCAGGGTTTCTGCCAGAAAGAAATGTTTGGGTATGGTGCTATGGAATTGAATATAAATTTTACAATGTGTGTTATGAATGCAAACGCAGTCGACAGGAGGTATAAGGCCTCCTCCAGAAAGAAAATGGGTTATGGTTAGGGTTAAGAAAATCATGCAGTAAGAAAATTGGGTATGGCGCCATACCCGTTTTACCCTCTGGCAGAAACCCTGGCTATGTCCCGCCCCTATTGCAACCAATATTAACAAGTAACAATGTCTGCAAATTACATGCTTTCCCTATCAACTTCAGTCTAATAGTTGTCACTTCAATTCAAAGCTGTCTGCCATGACATAATAACAATCCAACAAAAGAAAAAAGAAAAGGAAAGAAATGTTTTATTTAACGACACACTCAACACGTTTTATCTACGGTTATATGGCATCAGACATATGGTTAAGGACCACACAGATATTGAGAGAGAGGAAACACGCTGTCGCCACTTCATGAGCTACACTTTTCGATTAGCAGCAAGAGTTCTTTTATATGCGCCATCCCACAGAGAGGGTCGTACATACCACGGCCTTTGATATACCAGTCGTGGTGCACTGGTTGGAACAAGAAATAGCCCAATGGGCCCACTGACGGGGATCGATCCCAGACCGACCGCGCATCGAGCGGGCGCTTTACCACTGGATTACGTCACGTCCCAATCTTTAAAATGTTCTGTATGATGTCTATAGTATGTTTGTGCAAAGTCTTATGCTTTTATCAACAAGTAATTTTTGTGCACATATCCTCTTTGTCATATACTGTTACAGATCAAGTTTGACTTTCGTGGCGATTTACCCATGGGTGACAGAGTTATGGCCCTTGAGCTTAAACATTTGAAAAAACTAACATTTCCGGAATTATTTTTGTTTTGTTTTGCAATGCCTCAAAATATTAAGCTGGCGTTTTGTGTATAGCTTTATCGTGTATTGTTACAGGTCAAGTTTAATTCTCAAGGCGATTTAATCATTGTTCACGCAATTATGATCCTTGAACTTAGGAGGTAAGAAATGGGGTTTTTTTGTGCTCAGCAAGGGACATGTATTGCTTTAGCAGTCCTCTCAGAATGCCTGTTTCTTTTTATTAAATTTCCAAAGATACACATAGACGAACAAAAGTGGGCACCTTCTTTTCTCTCTCGAGTATGTCCTTTTCTCCTAGGACACACACAGCGACCATCATCAAACACAAGATGATTGAAATCTTCATCTGCAAAACATGTAAAAGAGATGTAAAAAAAACCAACAACAACCCCCCCCCCCCCCCGTAAATAAAAAATAACACTATTATAGTAAGGCAGGAAGGAAAAGTTTCATTTAACGACGCACTCAACACATTTTATTTACGGTTATATGACGTCGAACATATGGTGAAGGACCACGCAGATATTGAGGGAGGAAAACCGTTGTCGCCACTTCATGGGCTACTCTTTTCCATTAGCAGCAATGGATCTTTTATATGCACCATCCCACAGACAGGATAGTACATACCACGGCTTATGTTACACCAGTTATGGAGCCCTGGTTGGAACGAGAAATAGTACTGGATAGGATGTTTGTGGGGTTTTTCCCTTTAAACTTTTTTAAACCTCTCTTTTTAAAGTATCCATTCATTCAGCAAATATCCACATTTGCAATCACCTAATTCATGCCGGATTGAAATAATTTTGAGCTGGGTATTGGAAGCCTTAAATTTATGCAATAATGATTAATTAATTTTTAAAATAAAAGGACATAAATTTACCGTAGAAGCAAAGGGTATTTTATATGCGCTTTCCCCACGACATTTGGCATTAGTTGGGATGGGAAAACCCATCGGATGAATTGAGGTGGTCAGTTCTATAATTCATCATCCATCAGGCGAGCGTTCTACCTCTGAGCTACAGTCGTATCAAATATACAGCTAAAGCCGACGTCACACAATATGATTGCATCGTACAAGAATAGCCGATTGTAACAAGACAAACACTACTATTTGCTATATGCAACCGGATATTCTTGTACGAGGCACTCGTATCGTGTGGCCTCGTCTTAACCGAAAAACCCATAAAGAAAAACATTGCTCAGGAAACAAAGGAGGTAGATAATTTGTATTACGATACTTTTGAGCTCATTAATTATTCATTACGCTTGTTTGCTGCAATAGTTTTAAAAGGACAGACCCTAGTTTGAACATGTGAAAATTAGCAATAAGTTTAATTAATCAACAAACCTGTAACACATTTGGATAACGTAAAAATTTAGTAAAACATGAGTCTGTGACTTTAAAATGGTGAAATACCCTCTAAAAATAGACTAACACTCGATTCCATAACTGTTACTTCTCAGACGCACGTGCGTTTTCAAAAATATGAGAAATGCATTTTGTAATATTAAAACACCAGAATGACCAAAAACACTTCGAATGTACGAAAATTGATAATCTAAACTATAAAATCTAAGTAAAGTATGATTTCAAATATCATAAACGGCTACAATAGTAAAAAAATATGCCTTAGTGTTTAGAAATTAGGGTGTGTCCCTTTAATCTTCAGATTTATAACTTCAATACATATGAGTGTATTTTGTTTAGCATATTTACCGTATCACTATGCTGTTTTGTTCTGTTCTGTGCTGTGTTTTGCATTGCTATGCTATGCTGTGTTTTGCTAAAAAAAAAAATGCTTTGCAGTGCTGTGCTGTGCTATTCCATAAAATATTAATAACTTTGTAGCATTATTCTAGATAATTATTATCCGCACTTACCTTTAGGTTTAATGTCCAACCTGACGCTCCGACTTGGTTAGGCTTCTAGATTCTTAATAGGCAATGACAATGCCGTGTATGGACTTATAAAGCGCGTATCAGGGCGTGTCTGTAGCTGTGAAATATGATTGACTGGTGTACATCATTTTACTGACGTATGTCGACACGTGCTAATAATTGATTGTCAATAAAGAATCAGTTACTGGCGTCAGTGCATTCTTTGTACGTTTAGACAAATTGTAATCAAGTTGTTTCTTGCATTATTTACGGTCAAAACAATAAAAATAAAACAATGTTCGCAAAAGAATGAGCATAGTTGGTTCCATTCATTGATATCTGTCAGTAAAGAAATACGCCATATAATTTTTAACATACGCTATATAATTTTTAGAGAAAAGTAAAGTTTGTTTTATTTAACGACGCCACTAGAGCACATTGATTTTTTTTATCTTATCATCGGCTATTGGACGTCAAACATATGGTCATTCTGACAAAAAATTTAGAGGAAACCCGCTGTCGCCACATAGGCTACTCTTTTACGGCAGGCAGCAAGGGATCTTTTATTTGCGCTTCCCACAGGCAGGATGGCACAAACCATGGCATTTGTTGGGTCACTGGTCGGTGCAAGTGGTTTACACCTACTCATTGAGCCTTACGGAGAACTCACTCAGGGTTTGGAGTCGATATTAAAAATCCCATGCCTCGACTGGGATCCGAACCCAGTACCTACCAGCCTGTAAACCGATGGCCTAACCACGACGCCATCGAGTACAGTCATTTTTAAAGAGTTTTAACAGTGAAGGATGATATGATATCCTTTGAAATCAGTATAAAATGACAAGAACAACAAGAAAAAACAAACAAACAACAACCACAAAAAGTGTGTTATGTTAACAACACCACTAGAGCATAATTGATTTATTAATCATCAGCTATTGGATGTCAAAGATTTGGTAATTTGACATATAGTCTTAGAGAGGAAACCCAGTACATTTTTCAGTAAGTAGCAAAGGATCTTTTATATGCACCATCACACAGACAGGATAGCACATACCACGACCTTTGATACTCCAGTCGTAGTGCACTGGCTGGGACGAGAAATAACCCAATGGGCCCCCCGAGGGGGATCGATCCTAGACCGACCGCGCATCAGGCGATCGCTTTACCACGAGGCTACGCCTCTCCCCCCCCCCCCCCCCCCCCCCAACAAAACAAAACAAAAAAAACAACAACAAAAAAACCCAAACCTAACAACGAAAAACTCATACGTAATTATATCCGAATATTCAATTAAAGTTATTTTAAAGTTTATTGTTTCTGGGGAAAATAAATAAATAAATAATTTTTAAATGCATTATAAGCCAGGACATCGGAATGACAAAGATAATTTCTTAAAGACTTATCTTTACCAAAGCTGATAATTTAAAATTATAACGTTAAATTAAACAGTAAAAATGCTGATATAATGGTATTTGTACAGTGCCTAAAAATCAGTGTCTTGAAAGGAACCGTCCTGAGTTTGCTCCTATTGCGACACGCTTCCGACACCACTAGAGCACATTGATTAATTCACCATCGGCTGTTGGCCGACACGTACGTAGTTATCAGCGGAAATCAGCTACATTTCTCATTATGCAACAAGGGATCTATTACATGTATATGCACTTTCCCATAGAAAGGAAAGCACATACCACGGCCTTTGACCAGGTGTGGTGCACTGGTTGGAACGAGAGAACAAATTAGTTGAATGGATCCACCGAGCGTAAGAGAGCAAGACAGACATTTGAAAAAGAGCTTTTTAACTGTCCAAATGTCCGACTTGCTCTCTTACGGTCAGAGTACTCGGGCTTTATATGCAAAAAGCTCGAATAACTTGTCATGAATTATTTAAGGGCGTCGTGGCAGGCCATCGGTCTACAGGCTGGTAGGTTCTGGGTTCGGATCCCAGTCGAGGCATGGGATTTTTAATCGAGATACCGACTCCAAACCCTGAGTGAGTGCTCCGCAAGGCTCAATGGGTAGGTGTAAACCACTTGCACCGACCAGTGATCCACAACTGGTTCAACAAAGGCAATGGTTTGTGCTATCCTGCCTGTGGGAAGCGCAAATAAAAGATCCCTTGCTGCCTGTCGTAAAAAGAGTAGCCTATGTGGCGACAGCGGGTTTTCTCTAAAAACAGTGTCAGAATGACCATATGTTTGACGTCCAATAGCCTATGATAAGATAAAAAATCAATGTGCTCTAGCGGCGTCGTTAAATAAAACAAACTTTTTTATTTTATTTTATTTAAGGGGTGCTGCGGGGGTTTAATTTAAAGTGGGCCAGTCTCCATGTAAAACGTCCTGTATTTTAAGCTCGATGAAATGCAAAACCCACGATTCCACCAACACCCATTTCCGATTCCACTAATGCGTAGGTTGGCCTAGATTGATTCTGATTGAGGATGGCAGGTACTGGGTTCATAACCCGGTACCGGCTCCCACCGAGAGCGAGTTTTGACGACTCAGTAGGTGGGTGTAAGACCACTACACCCTCTTTTCTCTCACTAACAACTAACTACTAACCCACTGTCCTGGACAGACAGCTCAGATAGCTGAGGTATGTGCCCAGGACAGCGTGCTTGAACCTTAATTGGATGTAAGCACGAAATAAACTGAAATGAAATGATTCTGAATTGCCAAGTCAACACTATTTTATTAATCGTTTTTATACATATGTATTTGTACACAGCTATTATTCTACACTTTGTGTTTTGCCATGGAAAAACCCCCCAAAACCAGCGTATAGATCCGCATGTTGACAAATACAATTCGTCAGCACGCAGAAAACCTTTATCGCGTGATCATACCAAATTCAATGCAAACCTTTGTCCGCTAACGCGGTTCGATGCTGACCCCAGAGCAGGGATGGAATTATTAACGTTTTCTGGCTTTAGCGGCATTGTTCAAGAATGACCAGCTGTTGCTTGTTGATCTTTTTGGCTGGACACAAACCACAGGTGCTAGTACAAGTACTTAAATGATATATAATCAGGGCCGTACCCTCCGGGGGGTGGGGTGGGGTGGCTTTTGCCCCCCTGATAATCTCACTTCTTTTTTCCCCCTTTATTCCAGAAAATAGCATACACATTTCAGGTTTTAATTTGTATAGTGTTTCATTTGTTTATAAAAAGTAGTGCCCCCCCCCCCCCCCCTTTGGGTTTTGATCAGGGTACCGCCCTGATAATGTTCAAAATAAGTAGGGGATATTCAAATATAACACAATATAACAGAGATGTATTAATTTTTATTGCAATATTAATAAATGGTAAAAAACAAGCACTCAAGTGACAAGGGATTGGCATTAAAGACTATAGCCAGGATAGTGATGTAGGTTCGGAGGAGACATAGATAGGCAACAGGGTTGGTGCTTGTCAATTTGACGTTTTCGATATTTGCATTAGTAACGGGTAAAAAAAAGAAAAAAAGAAGCGGTTCGCCAAGCACGCACGAATCCGACGTCCAGTAACATTTTGGGGGAACCTGTCCCATTCCTCTTAGAGAGCGGCGCCTAATTTAGCCAATTTGGTTGGCTGACGATGACATTCTTGGAGACGTCGTCCGATGATGTCCCACATGTGCTCAATGGTTAAGAGGTCTGGACTTAGGGCTGACCATGGTAGTGTGGTGATGTTCTGTTGCTGCAGATACGCAGTGACCACAGGGAGTGGTTTCCCTTATTTAAAAATTTATTGTATTTTAAATAAATAAATAATTTATATTTATTTTTTAATGGTGATATATATTGTATATTTTAATGTCTGGTTTATGTGAATTTATATTGTATAAATGGTGATGGGATGATATAGTGTATGAAAGTGGTATCAGCTCCTGGTTGACTGTTGGGGGATGTGTTACCTGGCAGTAACATTTTCCCCACTCGGTGACTGCTTCATATATTGTATATAACGTTAGAATTTTAAAAATTGATGTTTTTGGGTTTTAAATTATTAGTTTAGGTTATAAGCGTGCTCTTTTTTAATGTGTTGTTTTCTTATATAGTTTTAATATTGAATAAAAAGAAATCGTAATTAAATAGGGCGGTACGCTGCTCCTATGCCGACGAGGGAGACTGAATGTTCTTTATTCTTTGCCCCCTCGATCGGTTTTTATACATTAAAGGGTTACAGCGTCTTTTGGATGATGTAACGTTTTTGTTCTCGAGTTCAACAGAGAGGCGCCTCGGGACTTCTGGATCGGCGAATACGTTTCACTCACATCGGCTCACCAGACGAATTAAAAACTGAAGAATAAAATAATAATTGACATGAAGAAGAGGAGAATCGAAACTGGAGGGCACTAAGGCTGGGGGGGGGGGGGGGGTCGGGTTTGGGAGGTGGGACGGGCACCGGAAGTTAAGGGTTTTTACGCTAAGGCGTAGGTGATTAGGCCTAGGGAGAGTTAGGTTTGTCCGGGGGCGGTCCCCCCCCCCCCCCCCATTTTTATTTATAAATTTAAATAATTGTCATGCAGGGCCTTCCTAAGAGCAAGGTTGAGCCTCCAATGTCACCAATACCTTTCCTTCTCCTAGGGCAAGTAATATTTTTTTAATTTTAGGCAGCCCGATCAATTCGCGACCAAAATGGTAGTAGACTAGAGCATATATAATATAGTAAATAATATTTAGAATTGCGCTCAATTTTTTTAATTAAATTGGCCCATTTATTTTATTTTTTATGATTTAGAATAAAAATTCAAAATTGTCCCTTAAAGTTCTGTCCCAAGTCGGGCCTCTGGCATCCAGAGACGGGACTTGGGATAGACATGCTCGAAACCTTAGTGGTATTGGAGCATGTTAAAATTTAAACAACAACAACAGCACTGTTGAAACGTTACACAATGTAAAGAATGTTACAGCAAGGTTATGATTTAGTGTTCCAGTAACAGACAAGAAAGAATAGAGAAGTGTGCAAACAACGTACACAAAAACTAATTTCAAATCACACCCTTCCTAGGTACCCCCCATCCCGAGTCAGGGATGGGCGTGTTCGAAACCCTAGTGGCATATGGGCACATTAAACTAGATATCTATCTATCTTCCCAGGTGCAACGTCACGTCACGCCACGTGCTTCGCGATCAAAAGTAAAGTTTGTTTTATTTAACGACGCCACTAGAGCACATTGATTTTTTTATCTTATCATCGGCTATTGGACGTCAAACATATAGTCATTCTGACACTGTTTTTTGGAGGAAACCCGCTGTCGCCACATAGGCTACTCTTTTTTACGACAGGCAGCAAGGGATCTTTTATTTGCGCTTCCCACAGGCAGGATAGCACAAACCATGGCCTTTGTTGAACCAGTTATGGATCACTGGTCGGTGCAAGTGGTTTACACCTACTCATTGAGCCTTGCGGAGCACTCACTCAGGGTTTGGAGTCGGTATCTGGATTAAAAATCCCATGCCTCGACTGGGATCCGAACCCAGTACCTATCAGCCTGTAGACCGATGGCCTAACCACGACGCCACCGAGGCCAATGCTTCGCGATCAAAACAATCGTGCGGGTTTTTCCATGCTCTTTGAGTGGGAACAACACATTGTGCACTTATTTTGTTTTATGTCTCATTTCATTCTATAATTATTTATATATTTGAAATGGAATATCCCCTACTTATTGTTAACAGAACAGTATATAAACAATCAGAATGGGACTGCGGTTTTTTTTCTAGGGAATGGAGGGGGGGGGGGAGGGGGTGGGGAGGAATTGCAACATCCAAAAAGGGCACCTAACGGTATTCCAAAGTACACGAAACATAATGCTTTGTATAAAGGATTTCAATTGTACTTTAAAGTTCGGAGGAAGGGTGCCCATCATTGAAACACCCTTCCCCTGGATCTGAGCCCGACAACAGGTCACAGGCTTTGTCCAATCTGTAGATCAGACTTTAAAAGTTTAGACCTGCGTTCATTTTTTTTCTGAAACACAAAGTCACATATCACAAGAGAAAGGGAAAAAGATGAATATATACTAGTCATTATTTAAAGTAAAAGTTTGCTTTTGTTTAAAGACACCACTAGAGCACATTGATTTATTAATCATCGACTACTGGATGCCAAACATTTGGTATTTCTGACACGTAGTCGTCAGAGGAAACCCGCTACATTCTTCCTAATGCAGCATGAATCTTTTATATGCACTTTCCCACAGACAGGAAAGCACATACCACGGCCTTTGTCCAGTTGTGGTGCACTGATTGGAAAACCCCCCAAAAACAACACAAGAAAAAATAAAAAACAAAAAACCAATCAGTTGAATGGATCCACTGAGGCGGTTCGATCCTGCGATTCAAGCACCTCAAACGAGCACTCATCCGACTGAGCTAAATCCCGCCCCAGTAATTATTTAACACACCTCAGCACATTGTAAACTACGGCTATTTGAAAGAAAAAAAAAAAGAAGAAGAAGAATATAATAATTTTGTACAACGACATTTCAGCACAATGAGAACTATAAATAGTGGAAAAGCGCTCGCTCGAGGCGCGGTCGTCTGGGATCTATCCTCGTCGGTGGGCCCATTGGGCTATTTCTCGTTCCAGCCAGTGCACCACGACTGGTATATCAAAGACCGTGGTATGTACTACCCTGTCTGTTGGATGGTGCATAAAAAAGATCCCTTGCTGGTGACAGCGAGTTTTCTCTCTCAATCTGTGTGGTCCGTATCCATATGTCTGACGCCATATAACCTAAAATAAAATGTGTTGAGTGCGTCGTTAAATAAAACATTTCTTTCTTTGTAAATAGTTGGTGTTTTGCAGGTGCTTGTGGTTGTATCATTGCGAGAAGACATTATAGTTTGTTTTCTTTAATGGCACCACTAAATTAAGGATATTAGACCACAAACAGAAAAGCACATACCACGGATGTCCTTCCAGGACAGTGGGTTAGTTGTTTGCGGTTAGTGAGAGAGAAGAGGTGTAGTGGTCTCACACCTTTCCATTGAGTCCTTAGAACTCGTCCTGGGCGGGAGCCGGTGCCACACAGCGAACCTAGCTGTACCTACCAGCCTTATGTCCGATGGCTTAACCACGACATCACCGAGGCCACTTCCAAGCTAACTCTCGATGAAGCTGGACGCTGTCGCCTGTGCTCTCGACTTGCCCCCCCCCCCCCCCACCTGGGGGGATTGATTGCAAGCTTTGGATCGCTGCTGGAGTTTCGCGTCGCATACACTGGGTCACGGGCAACCGTGACATTGGTGTACGGCGACTCGGACTCGCAGAAGAGGAAGGGAAGGTGACGGAGGAAGAAGAAACGTGCGCCAGGAGCGGCTCAGGGGGGAACAAAACTGGCGGCTCAACCGCCAGCGGCGGTCCCTTCTGCGTCGCCGCCCCCGGCTCGGCCCAAGACGAAAGGACCAGCTCATCCGGACCCGCCGTCAACACCGAGGAATGCTCACAACGCGCCGATGTGCGAGACGCCCGCAGACGGACCTCCATCTCCCTCTACGCCACCGCCTACACGTAACTGGCCACTGTCCCCAGTCTTGCCAGTTCGGAAGGCGGCGGTCCGGGCAGGAGCCGTTGCGAGAGGAAGGCCGTCGCTCAGGCCGAGCGACCACTGACAAGGCAAGGCCTCCACCTTCACAGGCAACCGTCCCCCTCCGACTCGGAAGCCGTCTGGAAAGTTCAGATCGGGAAAATCAGGTCCGGCTTCCTGAAGTTCGTGCAGGGGGACACCTCGGATCCGGCATTACTGATGGGCGGACTAGTGGAACCAGAGCTGAAACAACTGCCTGATGGAAGCGCTTACGAGCTACACACCATCAAGTCTACAGCCGGCAAGACGGGGTTGGTACTAACTCAGCGCCGAGAAGGAGTCTACCGACAAGCGGTCCTAGTTAGAGAGATGGATAGCCATACCATCCACAGGATCGTCAAGGCCCTTTTCGGCAACGACTACCGGAGTGTCATAACCATCCTCGCCGACCAGAGATGGAAGCACTTCATCCCCGCCTTTGCCGGTTCTCCGCTCATCAGTTCGCCGTAGGCCAACCTCCACACCCTAACGGCCTTAACGAGGCCACTCACGTGGACATATAGATTGGACTTTAAACATTTAGACCTTCGTTCAAAATTTTATGTCGAAATTACTTTTTTTTATAAATATTATTAAATAGTCCGATCCTCTCTTCTTTCTCTTATTTATTTTTGGACTGTCCTTCTAAAATGCTCCAAATTATATAAATATTCGGCCGACGGGTCAATTTTTTATATATTTTTTTTTTGGCTTGTAATTTTTTATTTTTTATTTTTTTTTTTAAATTATACTATTAACCTTTTTACTAATTGCTATTTTCAAAATTCTGCCCATTATCAACACTACCCCCCACCCCCCCCCCCCCCCCCCCCCCCCCACACACACACACATCCCGAGTCAGGCCACCGATCTTATCGGAGGTCGGACTCGGGATGGGCGTGTTCGAAACCCTAGTGGTATATGGGCACGTTAAACTAGTTATCATCATCATCATCATCATCATCACCGAGGCCGGTGGCTGCACACATATTATAGGCCCCCTACATACCGGAGAATCAGTCAATTGAATTATTATCAAAACTAAGTGTTTGGTTGTTTTACAAACATTACATTTTGGACATTCCGAAACAATTCGCTGTAACGAATGTACAAAATTTCGGCCGACAGGCGGGCGACATACGGTAAAGTATTGACTTGCCCAACATTTTTTCACTATCGCCTGGGGCGACTGTAAACTGCACACCCTGTCGTCATCATCATCATCTCATCAACACAACGATAATATGATTGTAGGCCTACAGGCCAGGCGGAGTTTCAAACATGCAGATGGAATATTTAGGCCAATAAGCCTATTATTTTAATATACGAATGATCAAGGTATACAGATGGAAATACATTATTGCACCCTTAATAGCAGAACGTTTACATTTAAAAGATATATTTGTCTGTTAAATGTTAATTAATACATTGTTGAAAATTTCAACATCATTAAAATTAAAGTTTTTATGTGACATAAAAAGATCTAATTTTAAAATTGCTATCTATAAGAGTAAAAAAATTAGAAAACTAGTTAAACGACATCTGTCTCTCTCTGTACTAGGCCTACTTCTCCCCCCAAAATTCCCTTCTCTCCTCTCTACGTAGTTAGTCTCTCTCTCTCCCCCTCTCCGTGTGTGTGTGTAACACATTTAATGTAATTTGGTAGTGACCATGCGCCACAGTAAAATATTACAAGATATGCGTAATGACATTTCTGCATAAACATCAATCCCGTCGAATCGGCCGAGGAGTTCCGAAGATCGTAGAATTGTCCGATGAGTTCCGAGTGATTCCAAGATTCATAACCGCGTTGCTCATGACAAATACGCCTGTCAGTGCTTGGCAATACTGTTCACATACAAAATATAACTGTCGACACATTTAAATGTGTTTTCCAATTGGCGCATAAGCAGCGCTGAGCTTGTCACAGTACAACGCGGTCCGTACCTCGGTATATTACGTCGAATCGACCGAAAAGTTCCGAATGAATCATATCGTTTACAACAATAATAAATACGTTTTACTACATATGTCCTTTTCTATGCGCTGAAAGTGTATACTATTTTTTTTATTAAGGCACTTATTCCAATCATAGTAACTTTATAATGTATATGAAGTAAAAGTTTACAATGTCTTTTTTTTTTTTTTTTTTTTAGGTTTGAGGCGACCGAGCACTAAGAAGCCATATTTGTTGTTGAAAATTACTAAATGTCAAAATATTTGAAGCTTTGTTGAGGTTATTGCACCCAAACTTATTCTGTTTTGTAGATCGTCAAGAGCCATTTACAAAAAGGTGTGATACTTGAAAAACATATTCTTCTTCTGGTCTTGAAATAGTTGTTTAATCATCGTTGACATAAGTCCAAAAGAAATCGACCATTTTTAATTTTCAGAAACTGTGGTCTCTGCTTGGAACCAACACCGAATGTTGCTGCTATTGGTGCGACATGTCTTGCTATCATGACTAATCTAGTCGGATTAGAGAAATTGATTATTACATATCTGTCTTGCATGAGTTTCGTAAATACTTCCGTACCCCCCCCCCCCCCCCCCCCCCCCCCCCCCCCCCCCGGCTCTTCAGCCTCTTGGGATATTACATTAACCATATCATTATCAACTGAATATTGCATTAATTTAAAACATTACAAGTGATGTATGCTAAGGTCTGGATTCAAACAAGTGACATTGCTATTTTAATGCATTAAAAGCTCGGATAATAGTGTCTAAGAGTATTTTGACGGAATATGAGCCCAAACCGTCTATGGAATAAAAAGAACCTTTAAATCCAGAATGCCACATTCTGTCTTTTGTACTACAGTTTCTCAAAAAGCACACTTGTGGGTATATGTTAAATTTTCAAAAGCAAAATATAGCAATATTAGATTGCGAAATTTATAAACATTATGTTTGTTTTATAGAACAAAATGTTTTAAAAGGTATTGTATATTATTATTACTATGCCTAACCCTACACTAATTCTATAAAAAAAATTTAAAATCTGTTAGTGGGGGAGGGGGTGTTTGACACTGTCAGTTAAACCTAATTCAAAAACAGTCAATATTGCATTGAAGTGACAGACCCTAGGTTTTAACTATAAGCATATTTTCATTATTAATGCCGTTTTTTAATACTTGAAATCAGACATATAACCAGTTCAGTTGATTGAGTCTTTTTGGTATATAGTGGTTTGTGCAAAGAAAGCTCGAGCTTGGATTAGAATCCCAGCAGATACGTTGAAGTGTGATTAAAAAAACTCCACCCCAAATTGCCTTCTGCCATTTTAGATTGTCGTGCAGCCCTAATTTTAGGGCTGACCACACTACCCGACCACAATATTAGAATTTCCGGATTTTTTTAGTATCCTGTTTTCATCTCTCAATACTGACTGAGATCCCGCTCCGTTTATGCATTAAAAAATATGCATACCAAAGCACTAACACATAACATAAACGTTAAAACAATTTTTGTTTGTTGATTAATTAATCATCGGTTATTGGATGTGAAACATTTGGTAATTCTGACTTGTAGTCATTAAAGGAAACCCGCTACATTTCTCCTAATGCAGAAAGGGATCTTTTATATGCACTTTCCCACAGACAGGAAGGCACATACCACAGCCGTGGGCGTGCCTGATCCGTACGGATGTGGGCACGTTAAAATAGTTCCCATTCCCATTCCCATATCACAGCCTTTGACCAGTTGTGGTGCACTGGCTTTAACGTGAAAACCCCCAAACAATTGAATGGATCCACTGCTCAAGGTGGTTTGATCCTACAATACAAGCACTTGACTGATTGAGTTAAATCCTGCCCCCCATTAAGACAAATTTCAAACCTTATATAGAGATGGGGGCAGGATGTGATAAAGTGCTCACCTAATGCACTGTTGGTCTTTGATTGATCCCTGTTGCTAGGCCCATTGGGCTATTTCTCATTCCAGCCAGTGCACCACAACTGGCATATCAAAAGCTGTGGAATGTGCTATCCTGTCTGTGGGATGGTGCATATAAAAGATCCCTTGTTACTCATGAAAAAATATAACAGGTTTTCTGTCTAAGAGTAAGACTATGCTGTTTTGTACATTTATATAAAGGACTGGTGTACATGTACAATTAATTAATTCTATATCACGGTACAAACGGCATATAACTGCGGGTGGGAAATGCAGTTCTAAGTGTTTCTATTCATTTCAGTCATTCAGGTGGGATTTACTAAGCTATGTCAGGGCTAGCTCTGGACTGATCAGCAGAAAATTTCGCCATATTATCTATTAAAGTTCCAAATTTTATAAATACCCAGATAATCTGTGATAAAATACCAATTAATACTTGAAATTCTTTTGCCAAATTAAAATAAAATTTGCCATTTGTTTTTAAGCTTCGCAATTGGTGAATTTAGCGAGTGCCAGAGCTAGCCCTGAGCTTGATAATATTTTCAAAGGCAATTTATATAACTTTATGTGGATTAATTACAGGTATGAGTCATTCATGGATAGGAAGCGTCGTCTCGCTGGATTGCGGGGAGACACTGGGAACGTATCAGGGTCAGGTGAGGTCAGTTGACAATTTCTCACAAGCCCTGACAATCTGCAATGCATTTCGTAATGGGCTCAAATGCGAAGTTTCAACTCTTACCATCAAGTAAGTACTTTGAAATGTTTTATGTTGTATACTGAATAATTAAATTACTGTTACATTCATTATAATATAACGTCATCTCATTGGTCCAACAGGAGTTTGTTAATTTCTTGATGAACTTAAAAATTAAGTCGTAGGGAAACATCATATCTGATGACATCATTTTATATCCATGGGCAAGTTGTCTTATTGAGCGTTATTGTTTACGGACCAAATATAATTCCAAATAAAGTATGAACTTTTTGCGTTATTATTAGCAAGTTTGATTCAAATTTAATTATAGGCATTGTTCATCTGGGTATGAACCAAAAAAATCATCCGCAAATGTATGTGGGAACAGCTTCACTGATCAGCACAATTTGCGGATGATTTGTTTTTCATACCCTGATGAATATAAAGAAATAACAGACAATCCTTAAATGAATTCCATTTGGTTACAGTCACAGAGATGTATGCTGCTGTTGCATTCTATACCGAATGATTGTTCTCGAATGCAACATCCAACACACATTGTAGAAGTAGATTTTACCTTCTTAATTTAGGTTTTTTCTTAATACTGTAGAATACTTTATTTTCGCAGGATCAAATTTTCGCGATTTAATGAAAATGTGTCAATTCGCAAACATTTATTTTCGCGAATCCCCCAACCCCCATCAATAAAAAAACCGAAGTACAGATTTCAATAATTTTGTTTTAAAAACGGAACTTAGTTTTGCCGTTTGTTATGCTAATCTGTAGCACTAATCAGGGGACTACATGTACACACGAGTGCTATACACAGTAGAGATCTGCTGTAATTAAACTGTGAAACCATAAAACAATAGTTTTCCTGCTTTAACCAATCAAGACTTTATTGTTTACAAGTTAATAAGCTTACAGAAGGTGCTTACTGTGTGCAGTTTTTCTTAATCCTTATAATTGTTATAAAAACAAAAACTGAAAACAAACAAAACAAAAATTTGAAGGCACAAGCTACTAGTACTCAGTAACTTAAGTTTGATTGAAACAATATTTATTGCTGTCAAAATACTAGTTCAAAACGGTTTGTGATTGGCTAACAAGCAAAACCTTTAGAGTAAAGTAGCGACATGTACTATGAGTATAGTACAAGGTCTGTACATTCATTTCAAAATTGTATCTGCATTGATAAAGTTTTAAAATGTTGTTGTTAAAGTGGCTGAACACAGTTCAGAAACCAAAATTATCAGGTTTACCAACTCCTAAAGAATGTTTGTCTGCAGAACAAGCGATGTCTTTTGAAGCTGCCAACAACGCCACCGAACAGAGACTAGTAAAGTGAACCCAAGAAAACGTAAACTCGGTGATTACGGTCTATATGACTAAGAAACTCGTGCTAAGATTGCCCGTTATGCAATCGATCACGGAGCAACAAGAGCGGCTCGCAAATTTACTGTTGATCTGGGTAAAAAACTTACTGAAAGCACTGTTAGAAGTTTAAAGGCGTCATACTTAAAAATGACAAGGATCACCAATGATGGCAGTTCATTAAAGTCATTGCCGAAAGGTCAACGCGGACAGCCCCTTATGCTTGGCAAGTACGACAACTTGGTGAAGGAATGGGTCAAAAGTGAGGATTCATGGGGGTGTCATCACCACTGTCACCGTGACCGGTGCTGCGATCGGCATTGTGAAGAAACTTGAACAATCAAAGTTACGTGAGTTTGATGGGCCACTACAAATCACAAACACTTGGTCGAAATAATTTTTATCCAGGATGGGCTACGTCAAACGGAAAGGGACGAAAGGAGTAAAAAAAAGTGCCCGGTGATTTTGAAACGTTAAAATCACAATTTATTGAACGTGTGAAAAAGGCTAAGAGTGAAAATAACATCCCTGATGAACTCATCATCAACTCGGACCAGACCGGTGTCAACCTTGTACCTGGGGGCGATTGGACATTTGAAGAAAAAGGTGCCAAACAAGTGACCATCAGCGGCAAAGATGACAAGCGCCAGATTACAGTCCTGTTGGCTGTCTCGATGGCTGGAGAACTTCTCCCACCACAGGTGATATATGGTGGTAAAACTGACAAGTGTCACCCGCGTGTGGAATTCCCGGAAGAATGGAATGTTACACACACAGAGTCACACTGGAGTAATGAAAATTCAATGTTGGAATTCTCTGAGGAAATTGTAGTTCCTTAATGGATAAAAGGAGAAAATATCTCAAGATGGCAGATGATCAACGATGTATAGCTATATTTGACGTGTACAAGGCACACCAGTGTAAAACATTGCGAGACAAGCTGAAAAAAGCTCACATTCAGGTGGTCTTCGTTCCTGCTGTGTGCACCGATCAGCTACAGCCGCTGGACTTGACGTTCAATAAAAACTATAAGATGGAACTAAAAAGGTGTTTCCAGGAGTGGTTTTCTGCTGAAATAGTGTCCGAGATGGAAGAGCAGGAGGATAACGGTTCAGAATCCTCTGTGGACAAAGTGCAAGTTGATTTACGTCTGAGTACGATTAAACCCATTCATGCCCAGTGGCTTATTCGCGCACATGATGCTATGAAAGGAAAAAGAGATTTAATACGAACAGGTTTCAGACTTGCAGGCCTTTGCGAAAAATAAAAATAAAATTGTGAAACATCTGAACATAGCCCAGTCCAAATTTTTTCACTTCCACATTTTTAATATACTGTGATAATGCATGTTTACTTCTGTCGTTGAATACGTGTAGACTCTGTCCGATGAACTGATCGCTAGCACATGCGAAGGAAAACAGCGTTATGCAGCTTTTTAGTGTTAGTATTGTTTTATTATCATGTATGTACTTATCATCGTGTTCTTGATTTAAAATTTTAAACAGCTTTTGTGTTTTGTGGTTTGTCACTACTAGCCTCGTACATCGGAAACTAATGTGGTATAGTTGAACGAGACTACATTTTTTCTTCTTTATTGTCGGCCTTTATTTTCGCGTGGAATATATTTTCATGAATTTCATTCACACGTGAAAATAAAGTATTCTACAGTACTAAGTTTCTCTTCATTGTCACTTGCATTTTGTTTTCAATATAAATTGTCATTAGAACCACCATCTACAGACCTCTGAGAATTGAAGATTTGCGTAAACCATTTATCGGTTATGCAGAAATAAATTCAAGTCACCCATTTTCTTTTTGCATAACCCGTTATGTCCATGTACATAATGTCCTAAATTTAATGTGCGAATGGAAAAATAGATTATGCTAAATAAACGATTGTTCATGCAATTTTCAGAGGTCTGCATCTAGCATCATTGTTTTTCTAGCTTTGTTTTGGTGCATTCACGGAAAGTTTATTATCATGGAATCCAGCTGCTGTTTTCTTAGAAACAGAGGTGGTTAGAATATACATTACCCTTGCCCCCCCGCCCCCCCCCCCCCCCATTGAAAGGTCAAGTTATTAATTTTCCACACAACCCCCACCACCCAGTTGCTGGCATCTTCCAATGTTTTTGTATTTCATTTTAAATATTAATTTATGTTTATTTTTGCAGTGCTCAAGACATTAAAGATTTAAAAATTCTTCAGCCGAGCATCAAAGCACATGATCTTGTGAACAAGCCCAAAACTCCTTCCAAGTTGTCGAAAGAGACTGAGAAGTCCATCAACCCAGGATGTCGTTCGCCCGTAAAAGTCGTACAGCCCGATGACCTCGAGTGGATATTCCCACCAACACAACGGTTATTCCAGTACGAACAATGGTTACGTGACGAGACTGACCCCGACCAGAGATGTTGCACACGACAATCATTACAACGGCAGCAGGAATAATGCCCGGCAGACCCCAACCAAAGAATCCGATCAGAGTAAGAGAAGAAACTCTTGTGAGTAGTAGAAGGGTGACTATTGTGGTCAGCTTTTTTAATAAATTGCAATAGTATTGCAATAATTAAAATACTATTGTGATAGTTAGTGTTGAGCAAAAGGATTTATATTAAATGTAAGTTAATCAAAGATTTTCTTCCACTTTTGATTTTGCAAGGCCCAAGACCACTTAACAGTGGTTGAAGTACTACCTTATCTTGACCTCTGTAATCTCGTTAGCTTTGGAAATATCACAGTCATCAAATTGTTCCATGGCATAATTTTCACCCACCCAGAACTACTGTTTATCTTGATCAATACTGTTTGAAGGGCGGCATGTAACCCAGTGGTAAAGTGCTCGCTTGATGCGCGTTTGGTCTAGGATCGATCCCCGTCAGTGGGCCCATTGAATTATTTCTTGTTTCAGCCAGTGCACCACGACTGGTATATTAAAGGCCGTGGTATGAACTATCCTGTCTGTGGGATGGTACATATAAAAGATCCCTTGCTGCTACTACTACTACTACTAAAAAAAAAAAATAGCGGTTTTCCTCTCTGTGACTATCAAAATGACCATATGTCCATAATAAATCTAGTAGTGTCATTAAACAAAACACACTTTTTTGTTGAAAAAATTGGACCGTATTTTAGTGATATACATGTACGTTCCGGAGTCCATTAAAAATGCTTGCTTCGTGCAGAGCTCACCCTGTCCATTACACAATTGCTGATTTGTATTCCAAGTGTCTACAACTTTTACTCTTTGGCTAATTATTCTTTAAATTAACTTCCATTTTGATAATTTTCAAGGGAATTTCCAATATATCTGAAAAATGTCAGCCCTGTTCGTTTAGACATTAACTTTTAGGGGGGGAAAGCTTTCAAACTTTTGCAATATTTCATATACCGTATATCTTCGCCTATAAGTCGAATTTTTTTCACCCAAAAAATATTTTATAACTTGGGGGATCGACTTATAACTTAAAATATAAGAGGGTAAAAAAAAATTCACCCAAAAATATTACCGTTTTGGGATTATTTTACAAGTTTTATTGTTGAAGTATGCCCTGTATTTATACTCAAATATGTTAATTTAACATATTTATTTTTTATAACTTTTTTTGGCATTAGAATGGTTTTGGTTATGCAAAAAGGCGTGCGATCTCACTCACATGCCAAGAGAACAGTCCACTTAGTTAAAATAACAGTCATCACTAATAGCAAAAATGTAAACAGTACTAACTACCTGTTGCCTGAGTTTATTTTGAAATCTGGTCACTGACATTAATGGTTGTTCAAACAATGTTTTGTCGGTGATTAACTTCATGAATATTACCGACCTTTCCCTTAAAACAGCTTAGACTAATATCTGTAGTTCACTAGAGCAATAGGGGCATACATAAAAACCAGTGTACTTTCTAGAGTTATCCTCCTTACATGTATTAATATGGCGACAAAATATGTGATTAACTGATACTTTCAGTTTTATTGTAGTGATCTGTTGTCAGTGTTTATAAATAAAGTTGTTGTCTGTGCACAAAACCATGCTGTACAGTGCCATACGGTAACAGCCAAACAGCTTTCACTATCTACTAAGGGAATATTTCGTTTTGATGCTATGTTACTTGTTTGCGATGTACAAAACGTGAAAACCGAAGTTTGTAAAATAATTTTCTTTTGTTCAAATATTGTACATTATTGTTCTCATGTGCTGAAAATAAGAAATACTTCAATATTTATAAGTTGTTTTTCATGGGTCGACTTATAAACGGGTCAGTAAAAAAAATATGTTTTAAGGGCTTGAAATTAGGGACTCGACTTATAGCCGAGATCGACTTACAGGCGAAGATATACGGTACATGTTAAGTGACTTTTAGACAATTTCTGATTTCCTGTTACGTTTCAGTTTCTGAATCCAAAGGTCGGAAGTCATCAACTCCAAGAAAAATTGATTCGACTAATGGTCGAAAGAGTGCTCCCAGAGAAGACTGTTTTAGTGCTCCAGTTGAGTCGTTCTTAGCAAAGGAATTTGACTTTGAGAAAAACTTAGCTTTGTTTGACAAACGTGCAGTGTTTGAAGAAATTGAGAATGGTGGGCCTGACGTCATGAAGCCTGTTGAGAAAAAGGCAGTGAAGTACCGCTGTGATGAAAATGTTCTCAAAACAAAGCCAGCGGTTCTTAAACAGATAAAGGTGCCCACTTCACCTGGTATTGAGTACGTTACAGGTATGAGTTATACGTTGCAATGTTTTTATTCCTCAAAATCACATGATAATTTTCATTATGGAATGTTATTGGTCCCATTTAAACAAAATACTATACTGACGTCTTCAGTTTTCCATGTGGAGCACTTAAAATTTCGCCCATTCAGATGGACATTTAAAATTAATTTGCTCAATGAAATGTCTTGTACCTCTTCAACATTTTATTTTTCCTGGTTAGTATTTATTCAGGAATGTGAGAGCACTTTTCCATTTCATTTAAAAAAACAAAACATGATGTTCAATACTGTTGATCACACACAGTTCATTTGCATGTTTTCACAGGTTTCAAGTTTATGATATGTGCCTTATATCAGTTATAACCAGTTTAGATTTGTTAGCATTGAATGCAATTTTTTGGCAGTTCCTGGGGTTGCAAACACCAATTTTCTTTCAGGGGCCCTTGAGCGGCCAATGGACCCCGGCCGCAGTAAGCTTTTTTGTTCCAGCCCCTCTCACATCCCTGATTTATTAATTCATTCAGTGATATTTTAAAGTTAATTTTCCAGTTTAAATTAACACAGTAATCCCAAAATAGTTTTTTTGTTATTGAATTATCAATTTCACATATTTCTTAACCTTTTCACAGCGTTACAGCACACTGTTAATTATTTGACCGTGTGCCGCTATTGGTATGACATGAAAAGGCTCAATCCATGACAGTGTTCTCGCTGGGTGAAAATTAAAGGAGGGCGTCCGCTCGGCACCACACCCTTAAAAAAAACAATAACCAATAAACGAAAAGCAAAAAAAAAACAGAGGGGGGGGTGGAGTAAGTAGTTTTGGTTACCATATTGTTGTATGTTGGTAGACGTTGTGAAAAGACATACTCCTTATTTTGCCTACAAAAAAGTGCAAAAAGGTTTATAAATACGAAATACACGCAAACTAGTCTTTTAATTGAACCGAAGATGATATCAGTCTGACATTCACGGGCAGTTCCGGTTTTGCTGGAGCGATCAAAGTTTTAATATTATTATTTTTAATAAAGATTTCAAGATATACGAAAAACAATAAAGATATTTGTAAAGTGATCTCCTAATGTCGGATACATTTTTATTTCCATCTTCATCGAATGAATCGATCGCTGTGATAAAATATTATGGCCTGCTGATAAAAAGTAGTTTAGTTTTTGTAAAGGCGGTGTATATATTATTTGGTACTCAAGATAAATGATTTTAATGATAAACACTACCACTTATGTTGTTTTTATAAGCGTTCATATCCCCCCAAAATGAAAAGTTTACAATATTTTATAAAGAACTGCTGAATAAACAGAATGACAGAAACTAAAATTCATCAGTTACAAACAATTATATCTGCAACTGAGGACAAAATATCAAACGATAGTTAGTAGAAACAAAATACAGAATGACCATTTGATCACGTGACAAATTTGGCGCCAAATAAGAGGGGTTTTTTTTCAATCGGAGATTGCCGAATATATAAAAAATAAAATGTTTTCATTGCTCACATAAAATATAACTTTTATTGTGTCTATCAAACATACAAATGGATACAGATATTGGACAAAATAGAGGCTGTTAAAAATACTGTTAAATTACGTTACGGTAACTGTCGTAAATGTCTCGTCAATTGCTTTTTCGTACACAACTCGGCTTGTTTCCTTTGATGTCCAGTGTGTAGACTGATCGTTGTTTTTTGTGGAAAAAAGTGTGCATTTGGAAATAGCGGAGATAGGTGCTGGAAAATAAAGAGGGGCGCTCAAAAATAAAGGAGGGCGGGGAATGTGAAAGGAGGGCGACAAAATGGAATTAGCGGGGCGGGGCGCCCCGCTTAAATGAAGCAGCGAGAACACTGCCATGATGTCGTTCCATCACAGATTTGAAACAGTTAAATACTTGTGGAGAGTTGTGTCCCTTGCATCACAAACTGGGAAAAATGAAAATAGGAAAGTTGAACACTTTATTGTATATTTTCATGGATACATGTACATGTGCAGCTGTGAGAGAGATCAGTTAAGTTTATGCAGGGATGTGAGAGCTATGTGTAAATGCGTATCTAAAAAAAGCCCAAAACATGATGTTCAGTACTGTTGACCACACATGGTTTATTTGCATGTTTTCACGGTTTCAAGTTTATGATGTGTGCCGTATATTATAAGTTATAACCAGTTTAGGTTTGTTGGCATTGAATGCAATTTTTGGCAGTTCCAGGGTTTGCAAACAATTTTTCTTCAGGGGCCCGTGAGCATCCCTGGACCACGGCCGCAGTAAGCTTTTTTGTTCCTGCCCCTCTCACATCCCTGTTTATGGTAGGCGAGACATTTAATTTGACAGAATTCTTTTCTTTTTATAGTTAATTTATTCCAATCTTTCAATGCCACAACCATGATTATGTGAAATGTAAAATATTAATGGTTATTGTTTTATTCTGTAGATTCCGGACTTGTGGTCCCCTCTGTAACGTACAGCCTGAGATCGAAGGTTTTGTCCACGGCTCAAGGTTATGGGTATTCTCTGGAGCGTCAGGTGGAAATGGTTGGCAGATCTGCGAGTGAAATGGTGCTACAGTTACTTGGGGGAAGTAGCAGGTATGTACACGAAGAAAGAGAGAATGGGAAATTCTGCTGGGCTTGTCGAGTGGAATTTCCCATTTGACCTGAACAGGATAAAGCTGATACCGTACGTTATTATTTTTATCCTGCCGTCCATAAAATTAAGGGGAAAAGCTATTATTACTATTTACCGTTTTACAGCTACGTTGTACATTGATCAAGAAGACAAATGAGCAATTTTGTAATGCATCTATGCATGTGATATCATGTGCGTGATGTCAAAAGTGATAATCTGCTAGTATACGTTTATGACTGCTTTAATCGGCCAGTAGAAACATTGGTTTGCAGGATAAAGGGCTCTACTAGTCGGGAACATGTTACAGTAGCAACCAACTCGGGACAGTCTCTTTCAATGTGTTGTTTTGTAGGTTGAACCCCCAGAACGATCACCAGCTGCCGACGGTGGTAGTGCTGTGCGGCCCCCACGTGCAGGGTGCGGAAGGGATCAGCTGCGGTCGCCACTTGAGCAACCACAACGTAAAGACAATTGTGTATGTGCCAAACTTTGTTAAGATGAACGCAGATCTGGAGAAGGAACTCGTGTTGTATGATCTCTGTGACGGCAAGACGACATCCAGTACCAAAGGTATTGAATAAAGTTTGTTTTGTTTAACGATACCACTAGAGCACATTGATTTATTAATCATCGGGTGTTGGATGTCAGACATTTGGTAATTGTGACATTTGGTAATTAGTAGCAAGGAATCTTTTATATGCACCATCCCACAGACAGTATTTCTGCCAGTGTAAAATGGGTATGGCACCATACCTAAGATTTTTTGGCAGATTAAAAAAAAAGTTAACCTTTTGACAAAATTAATTACTCTTATCATTAACATTGTGTGTTAGATTTGTTTGTAAATAATAAAACTTTAAAAAAAAATTCATTTTAATGCAATAAATATTTGTTAAAAAAAATAAAAAATAAATAAAATTCATAGAACTGTAAACCATGTTTCATTGATCTAGAACTTACGGTTTGTGAAAATTGTCAAGTAAAAGCGAAACTTTAATGTTGAGGTAAACTTTGATGCTGATGCTACTGCAACCACTTGAAAAAAATTCTTCATTAATTTTCTCTCTTTGATTTTCAGAGTTACCTGCTGGTCCAGTTGATATGATTGTAAACGCCTTAGACAGTCACGAACATTCCCACTTCATGGACCAGAACTGGTACAAGACGCTGACCAAGTGGACGAACAACAAGAAGGCTCCATGTATTGCCATCGACCCTCCGACCGAGGGATCCGTCATCGAGGCCAAGTGGAGTCTGGCCGTGTGCCTGCCCCTCAGTGTAAAGACATCCAGTCAGGTGTACCTCTGTGACCTCGGCTTGCCCAAGAAGGTGTTCATGGAAGCTGGGGTGACCTACGTTTCTCCGTTCAGTCACAAATTTGTTATTGCGCTGCATCAGAGGTGATAAGAGAGTGTGGAAATCTATTGCCGTGGGATACAGTATAAAAATTTGTTATTGCACTGCATCAGAGGTGATGAGAGAGTGTGGAAATCTGTTGCCGTGGGATACAGTATATACATTTGTTATTGCGCTGCATTAGAGGTCATGGAGAGAGTGGAAATATGTTGCCGTGAAGGTTCGTACGAGTTAATGCAGATTCCGGAAAAGTAGAAAAAATTTAACGTCGTTTTTCAGGCTTGAAGATTTTCATTTGTGTCGTGGAAAGTTGTGGAAAATGAACAATTCATTGATGAATTTTGTCCCATTTAAAACGTTACAAGTTCACATCAAAATATTTGTAATAATCATCAGATTATGTTGAAAATCGCAGAAAAATCTTTGAAAATCCATAAAATAACCCTGGAAAACGTCTTTGGAATGTCCTGGGATCAGACTGTAGACAAAGTATAGTGTTGATAAATACTTGTTTCTCTGTTTAATCAAAATCGTTTTATTAATCTGTATAAATGTAATTGCAGTGTTGCTGACGTTCACTGAATTCCACAATCGGTCACAATTTCATTATTTTGATGAATCAAAGGTGAATCTGATATTGTTGATACCACTATTATGTCGGTCAGAAATTCATTACTCAACTGTATATGGTGTTCATTATCTTTGAAATGTGGAGACTCAGAAAATTAGATGGTTGTACTCTACTGAGTGCAGTGAGGTGTATGAATCATAAGCTTGAACATTAGTGGTGGCAGTAGGTGCCAAATACTAAATGTGGTATAAAAATTAGCAGCTGGCTAATTTGGCAGTAGGCAAGGTGAGCCCAGGTTACTAATAATTGTAAATGAACACCGGAATGTGGAGACTAAGGAAAATTAGATGGTTGTACTCTACTGAGCGCAGTGAAGTGTATAAATTATAAGCTTGAACATTAGTGGTGGCAGTAGGTGCCAAATACTAAATGTGGTATAAAAATTAGCAGCTGGCTAATTTGGCAGTGGGCAAGGTGAGCCCAGGTTATTGATCATCGTAAACGAACACCAGGATGATTGCAGTGCTATTGGTACACATTAACTCTCTTTCGGGCACATGTTACATATATTTTTTTATTCCATTGCATCGGACGTCATTGCCGTATGGCTGATATAAACTATTTCACTATGTTCACTAGTTCATTCATTCACTGCACAGGAAGTGATTTGGAGGATTGTTGGTGCACATCTTCTTGATTCATCCAGTCACAGATTTCTTATCATGTACACTGCATACACAGTGATTGTGGCAGTGGTAGTGACGTACACTGTTCGGTCAACCACAGATTTGTTATTGTGCTGCTGTGTCGGAGTGGATCATGGTGTGGTTGAAACGGTTTGTGCAATAATAGGGCAGTCATGACCATCTAACTGTCTCCCATTAGAATCGCTTACATCCGGAGTCATTGTCGTCTTCGTCTTTATTCCATTGTGTATTTTTTTACTTGACAGATTAATAAACTGATGACATGTATCTGTTCTAATGGATGCAGTTGTTCATGAGATTTTTAGAACTTGTTGTAAACCCGATTCATGACGGTTACAGAACTCTACACCTCAGTATTACAAACAGAGGTTTGAACACTTTTGAAGTGCAGGAAATGTGTTAACATCATTCTTAAATGGTACTTGACATACGTTTGTGTGATTTTGACGTTTGTTGGGAAATTTTGAAATTTATTTTTGATGAAATACTTGATGCAATTTTTATTTTTTTGAAATGTACTCAGGGATTTATCCCGGCATTCTGTGGGTCCAAATATAGGCCCCTTCCCAAAAGAAAGTGGCACTGAAAATTCCCAATTTGTGTACTAAAAAATTCTCAATAGAATATATTTAAGTATTTCTGTTGTAATAAATTAATTGAATGGTGTTTTACTGCATCATTCAGTGGCTTAAACAAATATCCCTGTTATGCTATACTTGTACTAATTTTCCCAATCCCCTCAGATTTGGGACCCTGGTAAACAATCCTGGATAAATCCCTGGTACTGGTAAAGTCATAACATTAAAATGCAGTTGGACATTGTGTGTTGTATATTAGGAATGTACATTGTAAGCAAACATTATTCAAAATTGATTCATTGCAACATAAACTAGTTTGGTTTCATCCAGTTCGTGAGGGCATTGTTCCATGTTGTGGATGGTAGGATCATTTCACTAGCATTCAATTGATGATCTTAAACGATGTGTCCTATAAACTGTGAATAATATATCTATTGATGTTTGCCTGTTCATACTGCTGTAGGTAATAGTTTCGTTACAAAGAATTGCTACAGCAGCAGGGTTCTTGAAAACAGATTAAACAGTGCTGCAAATGATTGTACCTGTAGATGGCTGTATTTTTATTGGCTTTATCTATTGTTGAACTATTGTTGTAGATTTTAGATATTGTCTTTCTGCACTTGAGATTTGAAAATAGACCATAGATGCTACCCATACAGTGAAAGGAATCAACAGTGAAGTCAGCTAGCAATTCATATTTGGTTTCTTCTTGAAGTCGGTAATTGTTTTCCTCTTGGGTGTAGGGGGTCTAGGATTTAGCATCGATCTCCGTCAGTGGACCCATTGGGCTAAAAAAAAATTCCAGTCAGTGTTTCACATCCAGTGTAATATAACAGGTGATGGTATGCATGGTCAATTCTGTGGGATGGTGCATATAAAAGATGCCTTGCTGCTGATCAAAAAGATTAAGCCATGTGGTGGTGACAAAAGGTTTCCCCTATCATTTATTTGTGCGATCAGTAACCTTATCTTATATAGAGGCACTGATTTTTCGTTTCAGATTTTTCATTTTTCCGTTTCATAATGTTACAAATTCCATTTTTTTCCGTTTCAGTATTAAACAAATTCTGTTTTTGTTTCACTCACACGCACGCACACTCAGTGATGCAAATGAGCACACACACACCAGTGGCATATAACATGGCAATGCCGCAAATGTTAAAAATTAATAAGCAAACTTAACATAATATATCTTTCACTTGAGTAAATATCGGACAATTTTAGCTCACAATCTTTGGTTTTTCCCGTTAAATCGCCGGGAATAAGCGAAGAAAACACTACTGGTAAAATGTCTAGATACTCTACATTAAACATTTGGCGTAACATACAAAGGTACTAGTGTCGTAGCGTAGCACAGGCAGATGTCGGTGTCCATAGTTTCTAGTTCGAAAAATAAATTTTAATTAATCAAATGCACTATTTAAAGTTAAATAATGTTTTGGAAAAAAATCGCGGAAAATCAGTGCCTCTACTTATACCAAATAACTAAACAAAAATATAATGTTAAATGTGTCATTAAGTAAAGCATTTCTTTTCTTTCACTCTTTCTTTCAGTAATTGCATAGTGTACGTCTAGTTGACTTTATTGTTGATTTGTGTACTGTATTTGGAAAATCTAGAAATATTGTATAATCTAAAAAAATATTTTTTTTTACATAAAAATAATTTTTATTGGCGTTTTAAGAATTGGGGTATGTTGCACAATTGAGTGTTACGTTGTGCAATATTTGCTTTCAGTTTGTCATTTGCACTGAGGTAATATTTAGACTTAGATGAACAGTTTGGCCAGTTTTTGTTTGAGATTTTTATACATTTTAGTTATGGATGCTAAAGTGATGGTCAGAAAATCCATAAAATTAATAAAAACAACTTTTATCCAGTAATATAATATGAAAGTGCCATTGTGTAGGTTTGTATGTGTGTTTTTTGTTTGTTTTGCTTTCAGTGTCAAAATAGAGCTTGTTTATGTGCAATACAATGTAAATATATGTAGGTTTATGTTGTGTATTCACTGTAGTGTGAATGTTAAATGTATGTCGTCTCTAATGATACGTATTTGTTTGTAATCGTTTCAGAGTGCCATTCTCCAGTTTTATTGTTCTATTCCATTTTAGTGTAATTGATGACTTTGTTTTTATCTTGGTTCAAGTGTATTAATTTTTTTTTTCTCCAACATGGGTGTTTGTGATGGTGGTTTAAAAATGTGCATGCTATTTTCTTGTTACAATGTACACATCACTGTCTTTTTGTTGTATGCTTTTTTAGACATGTACCTTCTTCCGGTGGACTTTTGTAAACTGTAAATTAAATATATATTTTTTGGAGTTTAACCATACATGTATGTTATCTTAGTTACTGAATAATCGCTTGACTACCAGCTTAGGTATACTTGTTCTCATTTATATTTTGTTTTCAAATCACTAGTTGTTTTTTCCAGTAAGATGGCAAGTGTTGGGTTATCTGCAATTTAAAAAAAAAAAAATATTCTAGTATCTTCTTATATATATGTAAATGAAGACAATTTTCAGTTTAAGCAGCTATGTGCAAAAGTTTGCACATTCTGCTTTCCATTAACTTGACCAAATTTAACATTTAGGCAACTGGTGTTTTTATTCCTAACCTTTATATTATTCAACAATGTTACCAGCCATTTTCAGATAACATACATTTGTATACTGCGAAGTTGGTAATAATTTGTACATATCATGCATGTAGATATGAAATTGTAAAAAACAGAAATTGATGTAAAATAAGCTTTCAAATTCGTAACAATGCATTCCCTTTTTAGTACGTGTGTATATAACAAGTGCCCACTTTATCAAGTGATGTTGTGTTGTATTTGTTTTCAATTGTGTTTCTGTGTCTTTGTTGTCTTTGTTACCCTACACTGTATATGTGATACTGGCCAAGTCATTAGTCCTAGCAGAACTTCTATGCAGAATTTTATCAAATGTTGAAGCGTGACACAAAATATTTTCCATAGCTACATGTATTTGGCAAAGCTAAGCAGTTTCTTGAGTACCTGTTAGTTGATTTTACAATGGGAATGATAAATGTGGGCGAGTGATGAACAAGCTTTGAACTCTTTGTGGTTCTGAGTACTAGGGGTGTAACGAATACACGTGGTGAATAGATACATATCACGAATATGAGATGATGAATACAAATATTTATTCATGTCCATGAATACAAAAGTGAAAAGGATTTGCAGAAAGAAGAACAGTTAAAAACTTATTAATCATTGGTGTCCAGTGTTTCCCCCAGGATTTTTGTTCAGAGGGTTGGCAAAATAGTTTGACGTTAACTGACCCTCCAAAGGGTGCGAAAATGCTAGTGGAATTTGGGGGCATGCTCCCCAGTAATGTTTTTTTAAATTTCCAATTGTTTTTAGATGCCGTGTCTATTGCCTGGTCGAGACTAACATTCGGTTTAAGGAACACTAACGTCCACATTTTCACAGGAGAGTGCAGCAATTTGTATTAATATAAAACCATGCTTAAGTTACACAGATTTATTTTGCTTTAATCAGTGACTTGATCACTTGCATGTTGACGTTATATTGCAGACACTAACAAAATATGCTCATTTTCAAAACAATAAAATCGGTTTTGTGTTTTGATTAGTGTGAATTAGAAACACAAATTGAACAGTTGGCATTACATATATGTATTCGTGTATTCGGTTCAGCTATTGACGAATACGAATGCAACTACGATACTGATCGCTGTTTGGTGCACTGAATATTCAAGTATATCGTTACACCCCTACTAAGTACACATGTTACTGAGTTTTTAATTTTACTGAATTTTAATTCACAGTAGAAAATAATTTTTGGAAATTGACAATTGCTCATTTTGTAGTGTAGTTTTTATGATTAGGCCCATAGGAACTTGACAAACCAGCTTGCATGTATTAACATGCATTGATCAATGTATATTGTTATGGCATACATGTAGCGTCTGCGAGTGGTCCGTATTTTGGTGTGAGATTTCTAGACTAGATTGTACATAGGTCTTTATTTATGAATCATTTCGTATACCTTTGTTTGACGCCCAATAGCCGATGTTTTTCGTGTGATTTTTTTTTTCTTCCATGTTTATTTTATTAACAAAGTTGCACCAGTCGATGTTCTTATCAGTGCATTTTTTTTTAATTTTAATTTTTTTTTTTTTTAAATGAAACACATAAACATTTAATTGTTCTCATGTGAATTACCCAAGCCAAAACTATTTTAGTAAAACCGAGACTGATATTGAATGTTAAGTCAGTTTAGTGCAAATTACGTTCACAGATTGTTAAGTTTACCATATCCGATTTACCACATTTTGTGGATCACACAGGCTAAGTGTAATTCTCAGGTGACAAGTGAAAACAGGTTTACTGTTATAAACTAATGCTGATAGTTTTTTTGTACATACATTTGGGGTTTTTTTAATTTTAAAAATATTTGTCACTTTCAAGTTATTTTGTGTTATGAAAACTGTGAAATGTTTTTTGTTTTGTGTTGTATATTATTATTATTTTAATGATATTTTTGTTTATTGAGGTAGGGATCCCCAATAGATGCAGAAAATAGTTCCAGATTGGAACCGAGAAATAGTTCCAAGATGGAGGCCTATGGTATTAATGCTGCTACGCTACCTTTACATCCATCAGTATAATTTATTTGTTTTTATACAAGATGGATGGGACACTACCAGTGATTAGTTAGATTTTGTCTTTATGTTGTTTTGAAAATGCAAGACAGTATTTGACCTAAAAACATTCATAGCTGCATGAACAAGCAATTTGCAGAAATCCCACCAATTTTATTTTATTTTTAATTTAAAAAAAAAGTCATGATTCAAATCACAAAAAAATTAAATAAAACAAAAAACAAAAAAAGATTTTTATTTATATTATTATTACAAGTAAGAGAAAGTCTCTTATTTAATGTGTTATGTTTCATTTTGTTTATGTCTTATATATGTTTGCTGAGATGAAGTTACAAGGGTTATTCAAGAATTGCTGTTTCTGCAGCGACAATCAACAACTACATAAAGATGCAGTTGTTTAGTTTACTGCAAAGTATATATGCTAATGTGCGAGTCTGTGTGTGTGTATGCATTCGTTGAAATACCAATATTTTATTTGAATTTAAATGTTTGAAGAAATATGTATTGTATAAATGTTTGATGATGAGTTTCAAAACAGAAATGATTGAATAATTTTCCTGTTTATATACATGTAAGTAATTTATTTCAATTCAAATGATTGACAAAATCATTAATGCATATATGTTTGATTGTCAATTTTAAAACAGACAGCCCTCTACATTGTGACTGTTTTGGTCGCATATGCGACTATTTCATTCATCTGGCTACTAAAAACATTTCATATTATCTATATAAACAAATAGAAGTAGGCGTCATCTGGCTTCTAAATGGAAACGTTAATGTAGAGGGCTGACAGAAATGATTTAATCTTGCTGATTATATTAGTACGTGATTTAATAGAGTAGGAATTTTGTGCAGTTTATGGATTGGTTTAGCAGACTGCCTTTCATTGCTTTGTTATGAAATAAGACATTGTTTTCATTCAGATCATCTTGTGACGACCAATTTAATACAAAAAATAACAAAGTAAATTCATAATAGTGCTAAAATTGCTTTGGGGGGGCAGCACTGATGGTCACCTTTGCAAATTTCGAGGGTTGAGTTTATTTGGTCATCTAGGAAAACAGCAATACAAAGTGGAAATGTGTGCAAACATTTAACATTTTTGTGATGTTACATTATAAAAAGAACACATGTTATGTTATATTATCAAAAAAGAACACAGGTAAATGCCATTTGCTGAACATCGGGTGGTCTCCCAAAACGATAACCCGGATGACTATGGAATTTTCTCATTTTTTTGCTTTACCTGACCTCATAGTAGTTCATACAATGGCATATTCCCCTGTGTTAGTATCTGGTGCAATGGGATGGCTTAAAATCTTCAAGTGAGTCCTTTGCTTCCTGTTTCAGTCATGTGATTGAAGCTTCCAAGTTTTCTCCACATATTTTTTTAATGCAGTGCCAGACAGGAGGGTAATAAGTGCTATGTCGCTTTTGTTTTACTTGCAATTTTCAGTTTGTTGCTGTTTTAACGATATTTTATCAATGGGCTTAAAATTTTATTACCCTCCTGTCTGGCATTGCATTAAAAAAACAAAGAGAGCAAAAATCCACATAGTAATGGGTGTAAAATATGAAAGTTATAGTCCCCATACTTGTTTACACAATTTCATATTCAGTAGGGAAAAACTGACTGTGAATTATTCACTTAACTTCATTTTTACTTATATAAACAAAAAGAAAAGACAGCACGTTACTTAATAAGTTTTATCATTCCAGTTGATGACAAAATGTTTCTGATCAATAAAATATTGTGAATTGTAATCATGTGACAGTGCTGCTAACATCTGGCTGTTTACACTAGACTGTATGTTTAAGAGCTTCAGTTCAGTACATGAAGTGTCATGGCACAATTTGTTGGGTGGGTTTGGGGTTTTTTTTAGCTAAGGAGGCTAGTTAAAAATTCATGTTTAAGATATTGTTTGCCAAATATACTTTTAACTTGAATTGAGTGAACATATATTTTTGAAATGTGGGTGAATATATTGCAAACATTTGTTTTTTTTCTCTCAAGAATTAGCAGGTTTAATGAGCTAATATTGTCACATTTTGTTAAGAAAAAGACAAAATGAATTTAAAGAAACTGTGCCAAGATGCACATACATGTTAAATATCCTGATGGAAAGAAATAAGGGAACATACCAAATTGCAGACCAAATTTAATTCACAACTAGCATAGTAATGTCTGTATTTCATACCAAGTTGTAATGTGGGATTGAATGTCTGTAATGTTCCCAGTCAATTTCTGACAATATCAAATGATTTTTGATGCAGTCATTATTTCTTGTTGATATCTGTGTGATCCTTTATTTCTTTCCATCAGTATATGTTCTTTATTACTGAAATATTTGTTGTTGTCCAGAAACTTGAGAAAATGGCACTTGTTTGCACAACCAAATGGAAAACAAAAAACTCACAACTGCTGGTACATGTAATACAGGATTTTGAAACATTTTTACTTAAAAATCTGTTGTAATGAATAAAAAAAATAATGTGTTTTCATTATTTCATTGGTTCCACACAAGTGAGATTATACTGTGTATAACACTTCATTACATTCCAAATGCAGCTAGTCATTATATCATCATAATTTTAAATTTTATTAGTAAATTGAATATATAAAAAAGAGACCTTGCTGCCTATCAGTAATATGAGTAACCTATGTGGTGTCTGGTTTCTTCTCAGTCCCTTAGCAAAATATTGCAATAACTGTTGCAGTCTGCTTATTTCCAAAGAGATCATCCAACATGAACATTAATTATAGGCAGTGTTCGAGATTAACGGTATCCCGATATCCCAGGGATACCAGAATTTAATTTTTGATACCAGACTTCAAGAACCCAGTATCCTACTGGGTTGCCATATAATACTAAATTCTCAGGTGGGATACCAGATTTTGAAATGTTAGTATCCAACTGGGATACTGGCCAAATTTTTTACATCTCGAACACTGATAGGCAGTTGCAAGTAACAGTGTGTAGATAAATCACCAGGGAATATTTAGGGGAATTGATGACAGTTTTTATGTTACTACATGTTTATTGTAAATGGAAATTTTGTATGTCTGTAGAAAACAGTATGCATTGTATAGTAATAACAAACTGTCTTATTATTATTTTTACCTGCATGATGATTAAGCATTGATTTGATTTGATGTAAAATATGACATATCCTCCGCCCCCGATCTCCGACCCATGAACCTCCATGCGAAGTTATAGTCTCCTTCACAAATGTAGGTGTTTAGCATTTTTACATTTCATGTAACTTAAATTGAAATTATCAAATTTTTTATTGATAGCATTTGTTTCATTTGTAACTTAAATTGAAATCAGAATAAGTCTTATTGATAGCATTATTTTTGTTTATGCTGAATTGTCGGTAAACATTCATTCATTCATTCATTAAAACAAATTGTATTTGTCATTATTATTCTAGCATATTAAATTTTTTGTAATTTTTCAATGCAGTGATTTTAACTCAAACATATCTGACATCAAGAAAACAGATATTTGCTTGATAGAACTTTTAAATTAATGTTTAATTTTAATTTGTTTATTTAGGGGGAAAAAGAAAAATTTGATTAATCATGAATTTTACATCTCAAATTTGAAGGGGTATGTGTGTGTACCAAAACAGTTGCCAGTAAGCAAGATATTCTACAGAATTTTCGTTTTGTCCATTTTTATGTGTATTGATATACTGTGTCAGTGCTGTTGAATGTTTTACCATCTGTTTGTTTTAGTATGTATGCAAATCTGTCTTATTTAGAATACATGTATGTATGTTCTTATTGCTGAATTTTTAACATGAACTTTGCTGTTTTATCATCATGGTGTGGACAAGAAAAATCTATGCATTTTTGGTGCTGTGAAATTTGTGATGTTTTTCTGTATGGTACATGTACAAATGTATGTTGGCAGTTCAAATTGGAATGCAGTCCAACTTGCTCAAGTGATAACCTGTGTTTAGCAGCCACCTGTCTTAAAATACTTATTGTACTGTTTTGTAATCTAATATTGTATTTAGTTAAAGTTTTCTGTAAAATACCACCTTTTGACTGCGAAACACAGGTTTGAAATTTTCCCAAGACGTTTCTGTTGAGGCTTGATTAGAATTAACTATACATGAAAACCCATAACAAACAAATTGCTAATATTTTTTCAAAAATGTTAACAAATTAAGACATGTTTCTTTGTATCTACTTAACAATATTTTAAACAAAGTAGAACTGAAAAGAATCGGCCATGGGTATTAATTGATAATGTATAGCTGCTGCTGTTCCACATAATTTTGTTTTCTCATAGATTGGTTTCCATTGGAAAAGACTAGGAAAAGATTTATGTTCTCATGAACCAGGGTAAATTATATCTGGGAGAGTATGT
The DNA here is from genome assembly GCF_016097555.1 of Gigantopelta aegis. NCBI lineage: Eukaryota > Metazoa > Mollusca > Gastropoda > Neomphalida > Peltospiridae > Gigantopelta > Gigantopelta aegis. The sequence goes on along the minus strand of NC_054700.1, from coordinate 16,735,758 downwards.
ACCCTTGTCCAGTAATTGGTGATGGGAATTTCATTTTATGATTGCGTGTATGTGGTGTTCGACTTTCCGTCCTTAGAACTATGACTGATGATAGTGATGATGATGATTTTTTTTTTTTTATGTCAGCTATCATATTTATGTTCATTTCGTTAATTTGATTATTGACAGGTTTAATGGTTTTTCAGTTTTAGAATATTGGGTGCTTCACAGATTTCAAAGGCCATATAGTTCAAGAGACTTTTTCTGGTGCTAAAAGGTTTGAAGGCTGCTTTTTTTCTTTATTTTTTAAATTAGATTTTCTTTGAAAAAAACAAAGGCATACAATGTTAGCCCTTTTGACAATGTTAGGTCTAATCTTATTCATTTTAAATTGTTCCTATTTGCCAAATGGTGTATAACTGCTGTTGTGGTTGTTAGAGGAATGGTTTTAAGTATGACTTTGTGTGTTAATATACATGACTTTGTATGTAAAATGTGTAAATATTATTCATGTTTTACTTAATATGACAGTCGTGTTCAGCAGAGTTCAGCACACTGAATTTGGTCAATTGTACCTTACTAGTAACATACTGTATATTTGGTTTGCTGGATTATAGGTTTGTATTTCATGCATGTATACAAAAAGTGTATAATGAATACTATTAGGTACAAAAGGTAAAATGTGTGCACACTGTAGGTATTTTTCTAATGAACACAATATTAAAGTATTAATGAATGTATACATTATGTCTTCTAATAAAATGTGACATATTATGTTTACTCAAACTTTCATGTAAATATTTTACTGTTACTTTCACAGCAGAATACAATTTTAAGTGGAGCTTTTGTTTATATTATATAATTATGTGCAAACTATTTGTTTCTTGTTATATCTTGTGAACATTTTTTATTGTGCTACATTTGTGTAGTGAGTAAATTTAATAACTCTACATATTATTGTGGCTTTTAGGTTTTGTGGATGTCCCATTTAATATTAACATTTTAGAAATACATTTTTTTTTTTTTTTTATCTATTACCACCGAAGGCAGCTATCACAAATAAAAGATATACCTGTAAATTGGATATTAAGAAATCTATAAGAGATTTAAAGTGGATACATCTTCTGCAAATATTACCTTATCACACAACGCAATATCTATAATTATGAGAAAGCAAATAACTATGGTTGAAAATAATGCTGAAGCATATCGAAAACATAATCTCTCCCCCCCCCAAAAAAAAAAAAAAATGAGGTACTTGAAAGAGTGTGTTGGGAATATGTGTACATGTATATAGTATTCATATGACAAGATAAGGCTACAAATAAAGTGCAATGTAGAGATGTATGATTTTAAAAAAAAAAGAAAAAAAGTGTCACTTAAACGGCAAGATTGTCACTTATTTAGCTTGTAATATTGTGCTCAATTCATAAGTCGTATTTTGGGACTAATTCCATATATATTTTATATTGTGGATTGTTTGTTTGTGCTGAAATGGGATTGATCACCTCAGAGGTGTTTGACATACATGTACTGTAGATCCTGAAATTAATCAGGGGTGGGAATTCTCCTCGGATCAGCTGTTTTCCTCTCATGGAACATTGCGTTTCCTCGCATTTTAATCGTCCTTTCCTCCAAAATGTGTCAGATGGCACAGATTTTAACCTAGGATTTCAAGAATTTCTGGGACCCCTCTAGATCACCTCTTTTTGTACAGTTCACCAATTCCCACCCCTGATTAATGCATACCTAAACTAATGCAAGTGTCGGTGAGCAGACTAAAATGTGACATGAAATTAATGCGAGTGGCCTCCCTTTGAAATATTACTTCTATAACAACACACATCTGTGTACTGTGTAACTTTGTTTGTTTTTCTAAAGTGGGACACAGACAAAAACAAACATAAATGTGTCATATTATTAATGCAAATAACACGGAACTCGCATTTTTCGCAGTAATATTATGATTGCATTAATTTCATAATCTACAGTATATTGTTTATGTAGTGCTATTTAATGCAGACCTATTTTATTGTGACTTTAGCTTATGGTTAACACGCCAAGGGCCTAATTCACAACAGTGAACTCTTGCACTGTTGTGATATCGCAGTGTGATGCAAAAAGACTTGCAGTGACGATGTGATGTTAATTACAAGATCTTAAGAGAGCTATGTGAATTAGGGCCCACGTACACTTCCATCGGCATTCACGTACATGTACTATGTTTCTCAAAGCTTCTGGTTTATTCATTATTTTTAAATACAAATTTAAAATACAACGCCCATTGTTACATCTGTCCATTGTGCATGAGTGTCGAAACATTCCTCTGTTGTGTCAAAAATGTATTGTGTTATCTTATTACAATAACTTATTGTGTGCTATTTGTACATTGAATTAGACGTGGATGCCGATAGTTACTGATAGTTACTGCTACAGTACATGTGTCCCAGAGCTTAAACTGTTCAATTGAAAAGCTGAATTTAATGGATTAGCTTATTTAATGAGTCTTTTTGGTGTAATATTTTGTTTGAGTGACACAAATTGACAAAGTACATATTTTTGTACAGAAATTGCCAATTTCCTTGCATTATTTTCAGTTCAGCTTAAATGCAGTCACACCGCTGAAATTTTTTATTGAATGTGTTTTGCTGTTGTACATTTATTGTGATTTGTACATGTTTAATATTTTTAATGTTATAAAATTTTATCCTTTTAGCAGCATTTCTAAAAAAAAATCAGTATTCAATTTTTGGAAGATGTGGATCCTGTATATGTGCGTTGGTGTTTCAGGGGCTTCCAAAGAAAACTACTCTTTAAATATGGCTGGGCAAGAAATGCACGATTCAGATGCTAACAATGTATTCAGGTGTTTTAACTAGACTTAAAGATCATTAAAGGTATTTGGTTCTCTTACAGCAATGTATGGTATTTCTGGCTCAAACTCAGTTTCTTGTGTAGAATAGTATTTTATTATCCATATGATTAAACATATCTTGGCAGGCCTCCGAAAATTGCGAGAGCGATAGTTTTGTTTGTGCGTCGCTCGCATAAGAGTAGTTTTGTGTAACACATTTTTCGTTCACGCATTGAATTTATGACATCATTTACATGGTCATGACGGCTTACATAAAAACAAAATGGGTTACCTTAATTTGTTTTTGTGTAACCCATAAATGGTTTGTTTACCTAAAGGTTCAATATTAAAATTTACGTCAATAGGGACGTAACACATCAACGTCATACGATTGGTGCCCTTCAACTTTACCAGAATGCTAACTAAACTAGATCATTGATGTAACAGGTCTAAAAATGGACAGCGTTTTACCTTTCATAGGCTGCTATTTCAAGCCCAACTATGCTCGGAACCTTAGTGGTATAGGGGCATGTAAGAAAATCTCTCTCTCTCTCTCTCTCTCTCTCTCTCTCTCTCTCTCTCTCTCTCTCTCTCTCTCTGTGTCTGTCTCTCTCTCTGTCTCTGTCTCTCTCTCTCTCTCTCTCTCCTCTCTCTCTCTCTCTCTCTCTCTCTCTCTCTCTCTCGCTCTCTCTCTCTCTCTCTCACTCAAGCCCTACAAGAATACACATGATTTACAGGGCTTATTTTACTTGTAGAATCTGAATTCAGATCTTAATGATGTCACACCTATACATTGTATACACATTGCCATGATCTTAAAAGTCTCAAGATCTTAAGTCTTGAATTAAAACTTTAAACGTTTTATAAGAACGTTGACAGTAATGGCTGTTATGTAAAAAAAAAACCCCAAAAAACCCCCAACCCTGCTAACTTTTTACCAGAAGTACTGTGGATTGGTTTAGGTGACCATGTACCTTTAATGCATTAATGTTATGGATATTTATGATCAATGATAACTTAGAAATCCAATTAATATTTTATCTTTTTAGACCTCACTATGAACTTGTTTTATTAGGGAATTGATTAACTGCTCCCCATACTTAGATAATGGGGAGCCATTTAAGGTATTACCATATTGAGCATTGATTTTTAATACTTTTGTTTTTAATTCGTATGCTAAGTGGAATAAACAAATTTTACTCTGCTTGAACTAGTCTAAGGGGAGTAATAGCTTCTCTTAAATGACAAGGTCTGTTTTTAATATTCACTGGTATTTAATGATTTTACAAATACACTGAAGAACATTCAGTACACATTTCTGTTGAGTAACACCTGCATCATAAACTGGCAATATATAAATATGTGACGGTGTTGTTAAATTATTAGGTTGATAATATTGAGTGGAAATTGTGTTTATCGTTTCTGTCCATTTGTCTTTGTATATGTACATGTACATGTATGTCAAAATAACTGTTAGACACTAAACTAGCCATTGTTTAAGGGTGTCGATAAACAAATAGTCCTTACATTTGTAATATGTCACTACGAACTATTGTCAGTGTCCCTTGAATACATGTATACATTATTAGTTAAATTGAGTACTAGTATATTTCTCAATTTGTTTCAAGGCATTTTAACATAAATGTATGAAGACGCACAAGACCTGCTGAAACATGTATGTATCTGCTGTTTTGATTATAACTGTTAAAATGTTAGTTTCGAAATACACTGACATGTTTTTAACTTCATTTCATTAATTTGAAATATTACAGAGAACATTTAAAACAAAAAATGTATTAAAGTTCATGCAGTGAGAAACAAATGATAAAAAAGTCACACAAAATCTACAAAACATGACCTTGTTTACGTTGTGCATCAATTATGTTTTGTTAAAATAAATATGTCGATGGAAAATGTTCTGCAGGTGCCCATTTTATTTTGGCTTGTTATACAAGGTGTCTCATGTAGCATAGATCATGTTTGACTCCAGATCTTGTATCTTGATGGTTTGAAGTGTTGTCTGTTTACCCATCTCTGTGTATTTGGAGTTCATAAAAAACTATGTTTTTTTCTGTATTTTAATAAGATTGTTTTGTAACTTGATGCACACATGCATGTAGATTTACTATACCGGGGTCAAAACTCCCATTTGCCAAAGTGAAGTTGAATTTGACAAAATATATTTTATAATGAATTTGACAAAAGGTAAAGGAAATGACATATATAATGTGGCCTTATTAAATTTTAATAGGTTAAAACAAATTGACTTTGGCTACATAACGAATTTGTCAAATCGCTAAGTATATAATAACTTTGTATTCCAAGTTTCGAATTATTACATATCAGAAGGCTTTATGGTTGGTACAGCGCTTTATTTGTCGAGGCTCAGGAATGTCATGTGATACAGTTTCTGTTTGAAGTAGTTCACCTCAAAAGATGCATTTCCATGCCCTGCAAGTGTATAAACATTTATATTAAACACTTGAAATGTCATTAAACATGTTTAATCTGCATCTGTGTCTAGGATGGCTTTGTGGGAACCTTAGTTGTAATCATGTTGTAAACAGAGTATCTAACCCAAACACCTCTTTGTACAATGTGCAACATCTATCGTTATGTGTTGTTTATATACTCAACAAAATTAACTAAAGGCCAGGAGCCTAATGCACTAAACTCTCGCAACTTTGCGATCTCGTAGTGCAATGCTACAAGACTTGCAAAGAGGATGCTTTGTTCTCTAGCAGAGCCTAAGAGACCTTTGTGGATTAGGCCTTAGTTGATATTTTTGGGCATTTTTCTTTTAAATATGGCGTTTAAAACAAAGAACAACAACAACAACAAATTACGGTGTTGATGGGGTATGTTCTTAAACCTAATCATTTAAAGAACAATTTACACCAAAGTGACAGTTTTGATTTCATAAAGTAGTCTGGGAGTGACAGTCCTCTTTGACCACAAGAGGGATGCGGTTTTCATTAAAGGATCTCCTTGGGAGTGACTGTCCCTATGTAGACAAGGCACTAGTTAAATTCATGGAATCAACCATTATTTCAACTGCATTGTACAGAGATATGAACCAGGCCTGGTGCTTATACAACTTGTAGAGTCTAGTCTCGAGACTCTATTTAATAGAGTCTGAGACAGTAACGTCATGGCAACGCCATACACATTACATGCATGTAACGTCATTTTAGATTGAGTCTGGACTCTAAACGTTTTATAAGCACGGGCCCTGGTCTTGTGCTTTTAAAACTTGTAGAGTCTAGACTCGAGATTCTATTAAGTCTGAGACTAACGTCATGACAACGTCATACAAATTGTATGTCTGTGACGTCATTAGAGATTGAGTCTGGACTCTTAAGACGTTTTATAAGCACGGGTCCTGGTTATGTGGTTTCCTTGTTCAGAATAATAAATGCTTTAAAAAAAATGCAGAGATTTTTGTGTGTATTTGTCAGATTTTACTGAAACTATGTTGATAAGACATCTGTGATCAAAACTTACTAACTTAATATGACCCTAGCAAAGAATAATCTGAACTCCACTGGCCCTTAATTAATTTTGTTGTGTATTTGTTATTGGGATATTATCTATGTCAGCTATACAATGTCAAGTATTACAGTTATTAATTTTATTATCATCTCATAAAGTGATCTAGCTCTCAGTTTTACATCATTCTTTAATCGCTAGTTTTTACAATGTCAGTATTTTTGCAGTATACGATGTACCTGCAGTGTGTTTAGCCAAGAATATTACTACAGTAGCTGTACTATTTACTTTGAAATTACTGGCTGTTGCTTGATCAGCATACATAGTTGTTTTTGAAAAAAAAATGTAACTAAGTAGTATATGATTGATTTAAATAATGGCACATCCTAAAATTGTTTACTACTGGGTTTATTTCGCATGCTTTATGATGCGCCTAGTCACATTTGTCGTTTGGAATATAGTATTAGTACAATAGTATTACAACCCTGGGACCTAATTCACTAAACTCTCGCAACTTTGCGATCTCTTTAGTACAGTGCTAAAAAAAACTTGCAAAGAGGATGCTTTGTTGTCTAGCAGAGCCTAAGAGACCTTTGTGAATTAGGCCCCTGGCTATTAATCAATGTGGATATTTTTGTACTTCTTTACTTTTGTACTTTTTAAAATTATAAATCCCCTACCGGTCCAACTGGAGGGGGCTACTATAGGTTTCCGCTCTGTCCTTCTGTCTGTTAGCCTGGCACTTGTAGTTTTCTGCACTTTGTTTTCCCACAATGCCTAAAGATTTTGAGCTGAAATTTTGTGTATAGCTTTATCATGTAATGTTACACATCAAGTTTGACTTTCATGGCAATTTAAACATGTTTCACAGAGTTGTGATCCTAGAATTTAGGCGTCATGAAACTGTAGGGGGACATGTATTGTTTTTGGTGGTATTCTCAGAATGTTCGTTTATCTATTGTAATAATGACAAATTAAATTCCTCTTATACACAAACTTCCTTGGGAAATGCAGCGGGAATGTTATTTTGTTTTTTGTTATGGTTATTTCATTAATTGCCAGTGTTGTAATTATTTTGGCTTAATTAATAACCAAATTGTATATTGACTGCTTATAGATAATTATATAATTTATTTGTTTGATGACAAATGAACATACATGTATATTTACAAAAAAAACTACAAATTCCTTGGAGTATTAATATTTTCACAAAGAAGATCTTGGGTCGATTTTATGAATCCTCTTTATTAAGTTTCTATTTCCCCTCCCTGTAAATGATGTGCACCAAGGTAAAATTTCTATTCTGGAATCCCTGTAAATATAATTAATATACTCAATGATTTCAAAAAGTTACATCGATGACATAAAGTTTTGTTCTGTGCTTCAGAGGCTTTTTTAAGATTTCAATTTCAAATTAATTATCAACACATATTTTATTATACATTAAAAATAAACAAATCAGTCATATATTACTAGTAAAACAAGACGGTCACTGCTTTTAACACTTTTATTTTTTGTTTTGTTAAAAACATCCTATAATGATGCGTGTGTGTGTAAAAACATCCTATTGTGAACAAGTGCATTTGTATGAACAAAAAGGTACCAACCAATCAAGCTACATTATTGTTAGATTGGGGGGTTTTTGTACTTGTTTGCATATAAATCTGTTATACGTGTACTTCGATGTGTCCAAAGTAACATACAGTTTCCGATGTAACATACAATATTTAAAAGCACAAAGAGACAATAATTGCAGACATTGGTGACTTTCTGTTTTGACTTGCAGATTGTTATGGTACATATACCGGTTTTGGGGGCATGTTGACACAGAAGTAATCAAGATAAACCATTTGTACAATTTAACATGTGCGAGGTGGTGGTTTTGTTTTCATATGACTTTTTCATGTCGTACTGTTAGTGTTTATAAAGGTACCCAAGGGGCCTCGATCAAAAGGGCCCAGTTTTATGGAGTGATCGTACCGCTAAAATCACCTTAAGCTGTGTTCTTATTATGCCATTTTGTCGCAAGCGATCGAATCGTACAGTGAGAACAATTTAAATCGGAACGACATAAGCCTTATACACATACGATTTGAGTTTCTACGACAAATCACATGCGACAAGTTGGTGCGACAAATCGCATAATGAGGACGCCTCTTTTAAGTGCATAAGGTGGTTAGGAACATAAGGTGATTTTAGCGTTAACATCGCTTTGTAAAACGGGACCCAGGGCCCGTGCTTATAAAACTTACAGTCTAGACTTTAATAAAGTCCAGACTTTAACGTAATGCTATTTGAATGGCGTTGCCATGACTTTAATGTTTATAAGCACGGGTCCAGGTTTCCTATACATACAGGTAGACATTTATCTGTATTCAGACTTGAATAGCCTGTACAGTAGGTTCAACTGTCCATCAAGAAAACAGTTTTGTTATTCTGTTTAATACCAATATGGTTACATGTATTGTTAACTGGATTTTTAAATGTGTGTAGCTTAATTTAAAGAGGTTACCAGGTATTATGTTAGAAATTAAATTCAGATTTAATAGTTCAATCTCTAGTCTGTAGTGGTGTGGTTTTAGCTTTTGCTTAAAAGATGAGATCCTATTGTTTTTAATACATGGGTTACAAACTTACAATTTTTAATTTGAACAAATTTTAGATTTAGGCATTTTTTTTCTGATTTTTAAAACTTTTTATTTGATTTTTTTTTTTAACAACTTGTTATGTAAAAACATATTACATCTTGAGAAGCAAATGAAAATAAAATAATAAAATTGAATTTATGGTTTGTTTTCTTTTTATGTGTTGTCAAATTACTAACACTGTTCAAATCGGTCTTGTATTTCATTTGTACTAATTCTTGGGCTTATTATCCAATTAAGGTTCATTCACGCTATCTGGGCTGTCTGTCTAGGATAGTGGGTAAGTGGTTAGTGAGAGAGAAGTATGTGTAATGTCATTCGATGCCTAAAAATGTATACACTTTGACCTTTCTTCGTTGAAAAATAAAGCAAAGTAGATTGAAAACGGCCAATATTCCGCACAGTTTGACACCTTCCCTACTTTGGAATAAAGCAAATTTCATTAAAAACACACCCACCCACCCCCCGAAAACGATAATGCTGTGGGTATCGGTGGACATTAAATTTTCGTCTAAAAACAAAAATCATCGGACGATTCGTTCACTTTATATTTGTTTTCCTAAACCACCGTATGTGCCCAGGACAGCGTGCTTAAATCGTAAATGGATATAAGCTCGAAAACAACTATAAACAAACAATGCCAACGCACCCAACCCCCTATTTTATCGGTCATGATAAACACAAACTAGCAAATCAACACCTTTATTGATATATCCATTTGACATTTGCAGAAAATATTCCACCTGAATAACGCATTAGAGAGATGTTCTCATTAGATAGTAGTAGTAGTAGTAGTAGTAGCAGTAGTAGCAGTAGCAGCAGCAGCAGTACACATTTAAAATAAATATAAATATGCTTATATATTTCAGAAAGTGATCTTTTCGCACATTTCTAAAGTTTAACTACATTCAGAAAAATGTATGTAGTATTGCTTTGAAATCAATAACGTCAAAGTATTGTTGATGTCACGTCAAACGAACGTTGGCGTGTTTATGGTAACCGTAACGTCTTCGGTAGTTTTCGTAACTTACGTCTCACTACACAGATCACTTCCGGGTGAGAGTTCATTCATCTATAGTTCCTAATTGTGGCACATGTTATGGTTCATATATTCACTTCTAGGAAATGGTGAAGAATTAAAACAATATGTATGTTTAATGGTAAGCCTTCTGGCTGTATTTTGCCCATGTTATTTAGTAATGTTGTGCATCAACCTTTTGGGACATGACTGTATAGCGCAAGAGATGGAACGTTAGTCCGTTTGGACTTTGGTAAATATATTATTTCTGCTCTGTGTATAACCTTGATGTGATTGATGTGACTTTTAAATATTTTAATACTGTATTATACCAATATTCTTTAGACAGTGTCTTCGGTCATCTGACGAAGTAAATCGTAGACTTCTTGTTCTAACATTATACGAGTATTTGGTAATATAAAGCTTAGCCAGTCATCCTAGACGACCTAGGTACACTGTAGGTTATTGTCTTTATTGTGATCGGTACCAGTATTAATTCTGTGTTACAAGGTTACTGAATGAGTAGTTAGGGGTAATTAAAAATTAACCCGTTAGGAATAGAGCTGTAATTCCTTTATTAATTAAGTTCCCTGGAAGCGTTTTCTAAATTATCACACGTTACTGAACGAGTAGTAAGGGTTAATTAAAAATTAACCAGTTAGGAATGGTGTTGTAATTCCTTTATTAATTAACTTCTCCTGGAAGCGTTTTTTTCTCAATTATCACACGTGTGGGTGTGGTGTAACGGTGAAGTGATTCGCATATTGTGTAACTAGACACCTAGAGATTAACTAATTAAGTGATCAGTTCTGGGTTGTTATTATTGCTGTTATTAATTTACTACTACGGCTGTACATTTGTCAGCGTAGATTAATACAGATTCCAAAGTGTATTGTGTTTTTGTTGTGTTTCTAGTGAGCTAAACGTGCTATAAATATATATACTTTATATAAGATCGTATCTCTGATCATACCTAGAGACGAGCCATACTAGGGTTTAACAGCCTGTTACAGAGAGATCTAATAGATGTACAGTTAGGAGAGATATTTTGATAATCGTGTTTTATTCAGTTACGGGAATTATAGAATCCCCGTGACAGGAGTAGAAAATTGGGGCGCTCGTCCCGGATCTGAAACGGGACATGCATATTTAAAAAAAGTATTGTTTGTAAATGGGGGCTTTATACATTATTTTTACAAATTTACCAGAAGTAGCACGTTGTTCACTAGAAAATTAATTAATAATAAGTGCGTCATATCTAAACATGGATAAGAATTTGCTGGATAGGCCTACGCTCAGTGTAGTGGAGATTAAGCGAGCACGTAAGGCCGAGTTAGTTGAAATCGCGGGTGAGCGAGAAATTGATTTAACATCAGCTAAAACCTTAGGTGATATAAAGACAATTATTATCCAGGAAGTTTTTGGTGATAGGCCTGTTATGGAAGACAGTGAGATTGTTCCAGAGATAGAGATAAGTGACTTGAGTATGGAACAACAGTTAGCTTTTAAAAAGCTTGAGTACGAAAGAGAAGAACGTGCATTAGATAGATAGATAGAGAGAGAGAGAGAGAGAGAGAGAGAGAGAGAGAGAGAGAGAGAGAGAGAGAGAGAGAGAGAGAGAGGGAGAGAGAAAGAGAAGATAGAGATAGAGAAAAAGAAGATAGGGATAGAGAAGAGAGAGAGAGGGATAGAGAGAGAGAGAGAAAGAGAAGAGAGAAATAGAGAAGATAGACATAGCGATAGAGAAAGAGAAGAGAGGGATAGAGAGAGAGAGAGAGAGAGAGAGAAAGAGAAGAGAGGGATAGAGAATTCCAGTTAGAAAAATTAAAAGTGGAACATGGGTTAAAGTTGAATACTGAAGAAGTTAGACGTGAGGCAGGAAATGGTTTTAACACGTCGGAGGCTTATAGATCAGTGCCTGTATTTGACGATCAGGAGGTAGATATGTTCTTTCAACTTTTTGAACGGGCCGCTAAGCAGCTAAATTGACCGCAGTCTAAGTGGACATTGTTAGCCGTGTCTAAGTTTAAGGGGAAGGCTAGTGTAGCTTATAATTCAATGAGTGATGAGCGAGCAAGTCAGTACGACCTAGTTAAGACGGCAGTGTTGAGGGCGTATGAATTACGTCCTGAGGATTATCGTTTACGGTATAGCGAGTTGAGAAAAACGCAGGGTCAGTCTTATAGTGAGTTTGTGGCTAAGAAGGCAGGGATGTTTGATAAATGGGTGGTGTCTCATCAGGTAGAGTCATATACCGAGTTACGGGAGTTGTTGATCTTACAGGACATTAAAAATGGATTACCAGTTAGCTTACGGATTCATTTAGAGGATCGTGATGTCAAAAAGATAGAGGAGGCAGGCATAGTGGCAGATGATTACGTGTTAATACACAAAGCTCAGGCAGTACCGGGTAGCTCTTTACAACAGGGTGATAAGAAGAAATTTCAGCCAGGTTTTTCCCGGGAAAGTAACTATCGGGGAGAGTCATCTAGTTGGTCAGCTAGTCAGGCAAGGAATGCACCTGGTGGGCAAAGTAAGGATAGACCTGCATTATCAGCCAATGCACGAACTTTTCGTCCACATTGCAGTTACTGTAAAAAGGATAACCATCTTATCGAGGACTGTTTTAAAAGGAAACGCGATAATGCGCAAGTGGTCGGTTTAGTGAGGTCAGCTCCGTTAGCGAGAGAGTTAATAGTTAGTCCCATGGCAGAGAAAGTAAATCCGTATGTGTCCACTGGTATGGTTTGTGATGTGAAACAAGAGTTGTGTCCTAAGGCAATATCAATCTATAGAGATACCGGGTGTAGTCAGAGTCTGATAACGCAAAAGTGTTTAGCTGGTATTGAAAATTCATATACAGGACATAGTTTGGCTTTAAGCTCGGTTACTGGAGAAAAAATGGTTGTCAGGTTACATACGGTTTTCTTGTGTTCGAAGTTTGTGACGGGACCAGTCATTATGGGTGTTGTGAAGGACTTGCCTGTTGAAAACATAGGAGTTTTGTTGGGTAATGATTTGACTAGTCAGTGTTGTCAGCCGACATGTGACCAATTGTTAATTAAAGACAGCCCTTTACCAGTAGAAGAGAGTGAGGTTGGTGAGATTAGATATCCTGCGTGTGTAAAGACTAGGGCTATGGCCAGTAGGTTAGCACGGGATCTAGAGGATATTTGTGATTTGTCTGATACGTGTGTGAGCCATGAAATTGGAGTGGATGAGGTTATCAGTAAAATGGTAGATAAGTCAACTGACAAATTAAATGTGGTGGAACCTGTTGATCTCCCGCAGAGGGGAATGGAACCAGTTGTCTTTGATAGAGGGGATTTACCTTGTAATAGACAAGAGTTAATTCTAGAGCAGGGGGCTGATCCAAATTTGTTGGCAGCTCGCACTACCTTGTTAACTGTGGACAAGGGAGTATTAATAAATAAGAGAGTTAGAGATAGGAGGTTGCCGGCAACCGAACTAACTAGGAAGCAACTGAGCCAAGCTCAGAGCAAAATAAAATCAGTGTTTGATAGGAAGGCTAAGAGTCGGGAATTTAAACCAGGGGATAAGGTGCTGCTGTACCTTCCCATTAAACGGGGCTCTGTGCAGAACAGGTATTTAGGGCCCTATGTTGTGCTCAAACGGGTTAATGAGACAGGGTATGTGATAAACACTCCTGATAGGGTTAGGAAAAGTAGGTATTGTCACATCAATTTGCTAAAAGGTTATTTTGACAGACTGCCGATAGTTCCAGAGAGACCGGTCCAAATTGAGAGACACCCAATTTCCTGTGATGACGTCAAGACTGCAGAGGTCAAGTTGGCCAACGGCCAGATTCTAGCAGACTTGAACCCCCAGCGAGCAAAGTTGACTACGTTGAAACAAGACAATGTTTCCATTTGTCAGAACCTTCCAACGGTTACCAATACCTTAAGCCAAGATGTGCGCTTGGAACCCAACGCTACACCGCGTCGACAGCATGCCTATCGGAGAAAACCTGGAAAACGTGCGACGCTGAGAAAGAAGGAAACGAAGTTCCATTGGTCAGGTGAATGCGAGAAGTCATTCAACCGTCTCAAGCAGAGGCGCTACTCGTCTCCCGTGATGGCAGCACCAGACTACCGAGTGCCTTTCAAGCTAGCTGTGGATGCCAGTGACGTGGGTGCTGGAGCTGTGCTGTTCCCAGAAGACGAAGACGGACTGGACCATCCTAATGAAAGCCTCCAACCAGAGAGTTTTGAGATGGAGTCTTCTTCTGCAAGAATACCCAATTACCATTGAACATATCAAGGGCACATCCAATGCCCTGTCCCGAAGTTGAACGTTATGATAATGTGTTGACATTCTTTATTTCTGTTTTGTTTATATATATTTTATTTGTATACCAGGGACTCAGAGACTCAGTGTGATTACTGGTAGTCACCTTATTATTACATGTGTTATAAATGCCCGTATGCGTCGGTTAACGCACCTTTTTGTTTTAATGTAGTATATTTCCCTATTCCTAGAGTAGAGGAAATATCCTTTTTGAGGTGGGGGTGTGTGACGGTACATGCTCTTAAATTTGTTTTCGCCTGTGGCGATTTTACTTGTGTTAGAGGGCCGTGTGCAGTTTAATTGCACTTAAGCCCAGATGGGCAACTTGTTACGTAATACTTCTGCGCGACGGTCTTCGATCGGTACGCCTAATACACACCCAGCCAAGTGCGGAGGCCATGTGGCTAGTAGTTACGTAATATCTCCGGTAGTGCTGTTTATGGCCAGGAGATTGCTCGCGGTTGGCGACAGCCAGACTGACGATCAGAGAGAAATATACCGACTCTAATAGAGTTGGAATATGAGATGATACGTGAGGTACCGCCTTGTACCCCCAGGCAAAATCCTGATTTTTAATAAATAGCTAGTGTTTTAGAGATATCGAGGAGAACGAATAGGAAGGCTCCGAGGGAACGTTAGTCCGTTTGGACTTTGGTAAATATATTATTTCTGCTCTGTGTATAACCTTGATGTGATTGATGTGACTTTTAAATATTTTAATACTGTATTATACCAATATTCTTTAGACAGTGTCTTCGGTCATCTGACGAAGTAAATCGTAGACTTCTTGTTCTAACATTATACGAGTATTTGGTAATATAAAGCTTAGCCAGTCATCCTAGACGACCTAGGTACACTGTAGGTTATTGTCTTTATTGTGATCGGTACCAGTATTAATTCTGTGTTACAAGGTTACTGAATGAGTAGTTAGGGGTAATTAAAAATTAACCCGTTAGGAATAGAGCTGTAATTCCTTTATTAATTAAGTTCCCCTGGAAGCGTTTCTAAATTATCACACGTTACTGAACGAGTAGTAAGGGTTAATTAAAAATTAACCAGTTAGGAATGGTGTTGTAATTCCTTTATTAATTAACTTCTCCTGGAAGCGTTTCTCAATTATCACACGTGTGGGTGTGGTGTAACGGTGAAGTGATTCGCATATTGTGTAACTAGACACCTAGAGATTAACTAATTAAGTGATCAGTTCTGGGTTGTTATTATTGCTGTTATTAATTTACTACTACGGCTGTACATTTGTCAGCGTAGATTAATACAGATTCCAAAGTGTATTGTGTTTTTGTTGTGTTTCTAGTGAGCTAAACGTGCTATAAATATATATACTTTATATAAGATCGTATCTCTGATCATACCTAGAGACGAGCCATACTAGGGTTTAACAGCCTGTTACAGAGAGATCTAATAGATATACAGTTAGGAGAGATATTTTGATAATCGTGTTTTATTCAGTTACGGGAATTATAGAATCCCCGTGACAGACGTATTTTTCATTATTAAAGCCTTTTTTGATCATTTAAATTAGAAGTATTTACATTTTATTATTTAGAATGCCCAGAAGTGGTTCAGGCCTGGTGCTTATAACACTTTTTTTTATAAACTCTAGACTCGAGTCTGAGACACTAATGTCATGACAACGCCATACAAATGACCCTAATTCTTAAACACTACGACGTATTTTTCATTATTAAAGCCTTTTTTGATAATTTAAATTAGAAGTACTTACATGTGTGACGTCATTAAATATTGATTCTGGATTCTAAAAGTTTTATAAGCACGGGCCCTGGTCATCCAGGTTTTTGCAATTCCCCAAAATGCATTTTTTCATAATTCTAAAAACACACGTTCGTCTGAGAAGTAATGGTTATCGAGACAAGCTCTAGTTATTTTTAGACGGCATTTCCCTGTGTAAACATCACGGACTAGTTTCTCTCTGTTACAACCTTATCCAAATGTGTATTGCAGGTTTGTATATTAACTAGTGTCCATGTTTACGTGGTTAGAAACCTGCAATTCAAATAAAAGAACTAGGGGGTAATAATATAAAGTACGTACGGGGTGGGGGGGGGGGGGAGGTTCAGGCACTACATATGAAGTGGGTTTTTGCGTGTGTGTGTGTGTGTGTGTACTCTGTGTGTGTGTGTATATATGCGTGTGTGTGTGTGTGTGTGTCTTCGGGGGAGTTTTAGATGGGTGGGAAAGAAAGAAATGTTTTATTTGTGTGTGTGTGTGTGTGTGTACTCTGTGTGTGTGTGTGTATATATATGTGTGCGCGCGCGTGTGTGTGTGTGTGTGTGTGTGAAATAATAGCCATAAGATCCGACAGCGGATCCAGGATTTGTAAATGGGATGGTAGGATGTGCAGTGAGTTATACAACTATCAGTGGCGGCACGTAAACCTTCCGAGTACGTCTGCTAATGAATTTTAAAATTTTAAAATTTAAAACTGCTGAAGGCAAAACATTGCTACAATAGACTGGAGATTAGAAAGAAATATTACTTTTTATGTTTAATCATCCCAGTACTTTAAAGGTATGATGGGTATGAGTGTCACATCAAAAATTATTATAATTGTGCATAAATATATAAATTATATAATAATATAGAAAACAAAACCCAGCAAGAACAAAGCACATAGTAAAATGCCCCAAGCGCTTTCAACTATTCTTAATAACTCCAGGGGCAATAAAATATCATTCAATTAATACATATATATATAATGTTTGTGCGTGTGTGTGTGTGTGTACTCTGTGTGTGTGTGTATATATGCGTGTGTGTGTGTGTGTGTGGCTTCGGGGGATTGTTTTAGATGGGTGGGAAAGAAAGAAATGTTTTATTTTAACGACGCACTCAACACATTTCAATTACGGTTATATGGCGTCAAACATATGGTTAAGGACCACACAGAGTTTAAGAGGAAACCCGCTGTCGCCACTACATGGGCTACTCTTTCCGATTAGCAGCAAGGGATCTTTTATTTGCGCTTCCCACAGGCAGGATAGCACAAACCATGGCCTTTGTTGAACCAGTTATGGATCACTGGTCGGTGCAAGTGGTTTACACCTACCCATTGAGCCTTGGGGAGCACTCACTCAGGGTTTGGAGTCGGTATCTGGATTAAAAATCCCATGCCTCAACTGGGATCCGAACCCAGTACCTACCAGCCTGTAGACCGATGACCTAACCACGACGCCAGTCTAAAATTATAAATGCAACCCAAGCTCTTAATTGCATCCACTCTTTTCAGTATGGAGGGGCTGGGTTTAGCTCAGTCAGTTGAGTGCGTCGCAGGATCGAACCACTTCGATGGATCCATTAAACTGATTAGGTTTTTCTCTCGTTCCTACCAGTGCACCACAACTGGACCAAGGCCGTGGTATGTGCTTTCCTGTTTGTGGGAAAGTGCATATAAAAGATCCCTTGCTTGCTGCATTGGGAACAATGTAGCGGGTTTCCTTTGTTGACTACGTGTCAGAACTACCAAATGTTTGACATCCAATAGCCGATGATTAATTAATCAATGTGCTACAGTGGTGTCGTTAAATAAAACAAACGTTAACTCTTTTTTTCAATATGAAAGATCGATGGACGCCCATACACGGGAGGGGGGGGGGGGGGGGGGGGGACGTAATGATCAAATGTACAGAAGGCGTAAATGTGAGGAGGGGGAGGGCGTACGTATTTTATAGACAGCTTCTAAATAGAGATAAAAAAGAAGACAAATATGTACTGTTTTATTTATTTATTTTATTTTGCACCATTGTAGTCATTAACAGAAACGCTACCTGAAATAGCCCCGTAAGCCTGTAAACAACAACAGAAACAAACACTATTTTATAAGCATGCATATAATAATCATTATATAGTAACACTGGTTGGTAACAATATTAATATATATTAATACCCTCGAGCGACTCGTTTGACAGATAATATTGTTTTCATAAAGTACATCACCATATAACAATATGCTTAAAGGGACTGACCTCAGTTTGCATTCATTGTAAGATGTTTCAGACTAATGGAGTCTTTTTGGAGTCTAAAATTACACATTAATTTTCTTGTTTAGAATACCAGTGTCTGTATGTCCAATGTTTTTGCGATCGCGTAATAATGTTTGTTCCAGTTATTTTTCATTTTACTTCATAATATATATTTATTTATTTGTACGTACGAAACAATTAGCGTTAAGATCACCTAAAGTGCATAACTGGCTTATGCACTTATGGCGATCTTAGCGCTAAGATCGCTTTGTAAAACAGAGCCCAGATTTTCGAAGTTATATTAGCCCTACGAGATCGTAAAACCGTCGTAAGGTATGGCATGCGACGTTGTGACGTCATAGCCTACGACGGTTTTACGATATCACAGCGCTAAGATAGCTTCGAAAATCTGTAGCCAGGGTCCTAGGGCCTCATTCCACGAAGCAATCTTAGCACTAAGATCACTTTAGGTACATAACTACAGTACTTTATGCACTTGGGATGATCTTTGCGCTAAGATCGCTTTAGGTACATAACTACAGTACTTTATGCACTTGGGATGATCTTTGCGCTAAGATCGCTTTTTAAAACGGGGCCCAGTATAATAAATACTTTTTTTTTTATATAGTCCCTTGATATTTTAAACAAGAAACTATCTTTACTATGTAATTGTATATATTAAAAATGTTCTGTTGATCGAAAACATCTTACAATGAAAACAAACTCAGGACAGTCCCTTTAATGTGTAACCGGCTTCGGTAGCGGGGTTGTTAAGCCATCAGACTACAGGCTGGTAGGTACAGGGTTCGCAACCCGGTACCAGCTCCAACCCAGAGCGAGTTCTTAAGGGCTCAATGGGTAGGTGTAAGGCCACTTCACCATCTTCTTTCTTACTAACCACTAATAACTAACCCACTGTCCTGGACAGACAGTCCAGATAGCTGAGGTGTGTGCCCAGGACAGCGTGCGTGAACCTTAATTGAATATAGAAACGAAAAAAAATAAGTTAAAATGAAATAATGCGGAAGCCTATGCCAAGACAGCTTTACGTACGTATTAAAATTTACTTTAAATCTGAGTATTTTTTAGACACAAAAAAAGCAAAACCTTGTGATGATGTCATATGGAAAGGAATGTTTGGTTTACGACACTTAAACGCATTGTCATAATTATACTCATTGATGGTTTGATTTGTGGTTTTCGTGACACTCATCAAGAGTTTCACTAAAATCCAAAACACACCGAAGTTGGATTTGAATTTGGTTCTTGGTTTGCCGAATATGGTACCAGAGGAAAAATAAAAATAAAAGTTCTAATTCGAATATGGTAAAAGACACTGTGCTGGCGGAAAGATCTGGCAGCAGGCGACACAGAACATGCGTTGTAACATTTTAATAGCGTCAAACTCGCCAGACCCAGATTCAGTTTCGGTGTGTTTTGGGCCTTAGTCTACATAATTTATTCTGAATTATATGTAGACCGGCCTCAGTGGTGTGGCGGTTAAAATCGAAGACCCTGCTGAAAATGGACCCTAATTTGTTTTTGATAAATCTACAATGGGAAAATACCCCCTAAAATAGACAAGAGCTCGTCTACATAACTGTTATGTCCATTATGCACTTTTAAAAATATTAAAAATGTATTTCATGCTATTAAAAACATGACGAGAACCAGAAGCACTTCGGATGTACGGAAATCGATACTCTAAATAATGTCAGATTTCAATTATTAAAAGAAAAAACCAAAAAAAAAAAACCCAGCTCTAATATTGTAAAATTACGCCGTAACGTTTAAAAACTTGGGTATGTCGCTTTAAGCCATCGGATCTTGGACTTGTAGGTGCTTATAATAGACACGTGTGTGTGTGTGTGTGTGTGTGTGTGTGTGTGTAATAACAAAAGAATGCCCGTCACATACTAGAAAACAAAATCGTTAACTTTCTAACCCTATGCTGGTTACAATGGCTGAATAACAACGTTATACAAAAACTAATTGTGCGCGTTTGTCGAGAATAACTATATAAATATGATTTATCAGTGTCGTTTTCAATAATCCGGGTTTTTACAGATTAATCGACTAAGAATGCAACGTTTTCGATACACAACAATCCTTCCCAGTGGCGGAGCGTGGATTGCCTGCGCCCGGGGCAAGGCAAGCATTGCGCCCCCTAACCATTGCACCGTTAACACTCCCTTCCACCAGTCCAGAATTTTGCGCCCGGGGTAACCGCCCCGGTGGCCCCGCCCACGCTACGCCACCGATCCTTCCGGTTTTCGGAATGTACATGTTCTGCTTTATTCAATACACTGAATAAATCGTGATGGGTGGGGTGGGGGTGGGGGAGGATTCGTGACCAAGACATCTGGCATCAAAATTTGGCAGGATCCAATGTTGCGGAAATAACAACTAAACTCTTTCAGAAATCTGGTCGGTTTTTGACAGGAATCAGGTTTTGGCAGGTTCCAACGATACGGAAGTAACAAATAATCTCTTTCACATACGCGAAAAATTTGTATGTGTCATAGCCTATACTATTTTCGATGGCTCGATAACATTACATTAAAATAAGGATACGAGTTAATCGGACAAATCCCCTGCGCGTGCTGTAACCTCACCGTGGTGCAGGGGTGTAACATTTTCTTTGAGAATGGCCAATACAGCACAAAATTGAAGTTTTGAGTAAAATTCAGTATCCGTAAAATTCTGTGATATTTGTGTTTTTGCACTGTTCTTTACACTGTTCTTTACACTGTTTTTGTTTAAACCTTGAATTTTTATATTGATGTTGATCATCACTTTATTTATTTGCATTACCATAGTTTGACACCCAATAGCCGATGTATTTTTCGTGCTGGGGTGTCGTTAAACATTCATTCATTCATTCATTCATTTAATCGGACAAAAGTAACAGAAGTAACAAATAAGCGTAATTCATACTAATAAATACAATTACCATCACTTACACTGGTTTCAGTGACGAATAAATCGTTACACCAAACTTTTAGTTGAATGTACTGGGCATAAAAAAACCCCTAGAAATAACAAAATAGCCCTTCTTGCTAAATACTTGTAAAATTTGTCTGTGCTACTGCCTATAGCTATAACGTTATACTAAAGTAATTATATTTACATGAATTTATTTGGCATAAATAACAGTTATACCACATATAGCCCCTGTAAGGAACTGTTTACAACCATTAACACTTTCAGAAGCATTAATTAATGTTATAATTATTCCTTATAAAGTCACTATTTGTATGTAAGCTTTTGTGCGTGTGGGTGGGTGATACCTAAAGAGAATGATTTGTACGCTCGCTAAAATGCCCTTAATAAGTAGTAATATTTTAAATTATATATGTATATATATATATAAATATAAATCATACTCCATACTGGTTTCTTTGGCTGAATAACAAGGTAACATAATATACAAGTTTATGTTTTTGCTGGGCATAAATAACAAGAGTCAACAAACAGTCCCTGCCATATACCAGTATTATTACCAATCTAAGCTACGATTACTTTTTCTGCATTTACGAATGTTCGCTACACACTGAACTTAAAACAGAAAGCCTTGTGTGGCAAGCATTAAAAAGGGAAGCATAATAGTAATACATTGATATTATAGTAATACGTTTGGATGAACCACGTAACAGAACAATCCTCAGGTTTACATAAATATCAGTATCTTTAAAATGTACATATGTATTTTGTTTGAGGTGTAATTCAACAGAACAAACCTTATTACGTAGCTCGAGTGTCTTCTAACCGTATCCTGTTTACAAGTGATGGCAGGACTAAAGAGTATAAATTTAGGTCCCATTTCTCAATGACTGGGGAATAATTTTAAAATGTAGTATTTGGTTTTATCTCAATGTCCCCTTTCCTTTCTCTCTTTTGAATTCCATTTCATGTGTTCCTGAACTGGCAACTCCTCTATATTTCAACTTGTTTCGCTGTCCACCTCCACTTACCAGTCCTTGTCTCTCGTGACTGTCCGTGCCACACACCTGAAATTTCCCATCAGCTTTAGCAGTACGTGTGGGCTTAGTCTGACCACTTCGGAGAGTGACAGATGAATTATGTATTCGGTCTGAGGAAAGTCAGATTAACTTTGCATTTCCCATTACAGTTAGTTTGTTTTGTTTAACGACACCATTAGAGCACATTGATTGATTAATAATCATCTATCGGACGTCAAACATTTAGTCATTTTGACATATTATAGTCTTAAAAAGGAAACCTGCTACATTTTCACATTAGTAGTAAGGGATCTATTATATGCACCATCCTACAGATATGATAACACATTTCACGGCCTTTGATACACCAGTCGTGGTGCACTGGCTCGATCCAGAAATAGCCCAATGGGCCCACCGACGGGGATTGATCCCAGTAATGACATTCAGTGCCACAGTTCTAATCTATATTTAGTCCCACATTATATCTGACCTGGTGCTTATAAAACGTTTAAGAGTCTAGACACGAGACTCTAATAGAGTCTGAGACACTAATGTCATGACAACGCCATACAAATTGTATGCGTGTGACGTCATTAAAGATTGCGTCTGGACTCGAAACGTTTTATAAGCACCAGCCCATGTTTTTGTATATAGGCATAACTACTTAATTTAATGAATTAAATTGAATGGCAAATACCATGCGTTCACTTTTTTTCTTTCCATCACTGTATAAACTGGATAGGGCTAGAGCCTAGCCTAAAGGAAACTCGAGTTAGAAGACATAAATCCTGATCCATACATTTGCATTGTAACTGCTTGGAGGATCACAAATAACCTGTAGTCTCAAGGACGAGTGTGAGATAGATAACACTCGTATGTACTTGATGTTAAAACAGGGGTCTATTCCTAATCAGTCAGTCAGAAGCATGTACAGTAAAAGACTAGCTAGACTGAATTTTGCATGTGATATGATACAACACGATCACGATGCTACCAGTCAAACTGTTCGTGGGCTTGAATATAAGCACACAAATATGTAACACATCATACCATATTTGATATGGATATCGATATAATTTTATTTATTGGTCTTTGTATATGGTTATTATCAACCATCTTGTCACGTGAATGTTATAAACTGTATATGTATATATTCATCCTATGCCGTTGTGCAACAGCCTAAGGGTAAATAAATTCGTGTCTTGTTTTGATAGCTCATCATTATATACGGGCTGAATTTAAAATGCTCGTCTATGTCTCACAGGCATGCAACTACATACATTTACAATGCTTACAGGACCCGGTTGTTCAAAGAATTGTTAAATTTAACCCTGGGTTAGTCTAATAGTTTCCTTTCAATTAATTTTGCACAAATACAATATAAACTTTAGATTTGATTATGTATAAATACCTTTCGTTGTTGTAAATCAAGTTTCAACTTTTTGTTTTCTATTATTATTTGTACTGATTCAGTCCTTGGTTTAAAAACAAAAATATCTTAAACACTGCTTAAACTAACTAACGTTTAAACAGCTGTAAGTAAAACAGATTAATTTGTTTCTGAAACAATACTAATCGTTTAGTTAGTTTCGCAGATCAGTACTATACGATTAGTGATTTAAGGATGGCGTCATTTTCAGAAAGGTTTGGTTTTTCCTCCATTTATGTATATTTTTAAATTATATATTAGGCACATATTTTAATACGTGCAGAAGGCCTTTTAAAGGGACATAACTTAGTTCTTAAACACTACAGCAGAATTTTCACTATTAGAGCCGTTTATGATCACTGAAATGAAGCATTACTTATATTTTGTTGTTTAGATTATGCATTTTCGTAGAATCAAAGTGTTTCTGGTCATCCTGGTGTTTCTAATACCAAACAGTGCATTGTTCACATTTTTAGAAACGCACGTGCGTCCGAGAAGTAGCGGTTTATCAATTCGAGTTCTAGTCTATTTTTAAGTATATTTCCTGTTTTAACGTCACAGACTCTTCTTTCACTCTATTGTAGCTTTATCCAAACGAGTTTCATTTAGTAAATTAACTGAACTTAGTGTCTATATTATTACGGATTAAAACTAGGATCTACGCCTTTAATCGTAATGAGCGGGAAGCAAACTGCTGTGACGTCACCCAGTAGACTCAAGTGATGACCAACCACTATCGGTAACAGTAACGGTGTGGTTGCCAAACTTCTCTAAATTGCCACACGATCTGATGATAGGCTAATAATTTACAGTAGGCTTTCATATGCATGCACGTTTTGAAACTGTTTTGCTGACATAATAAACTAGTATATTAAATGGTTAGTATGTTTTTGTTCAAAGCATAGAACTGCAAAATAAAAACAACAATCGCTGAAAGCGTGCTCGTCTGCACGCCCCCCCCCCCCCCCCCCAATACAAAGCCCGTCTGGCGAAACGACTGATGTGAATATTCGGTAACACGATATATCAAGCTATATTCCATGACACGAACACGTAAAATGACTTAAGTTCATGCACTAATCATTCTATGACAGAGGTGAAAGATCTTTGCCGAAATACTCTAACAGGAAGTTTTCTGAAGACAATAAGGTGTGAGTATGTAGCCATATACATGCACGTGCATTGTCGTGTACTAAACCCAAATGCTGGCGTTGAAGACGAAATTACGATACAGCTGTAACAGGATGTAAATCAGCATTTCTTTTTATTTCTGAATGAAAAATCAACAATTGCCGAAATCTCCATTGGCATATCGGCACACACCTTCACCCTAAAAATAAAAGAAGAAAGAAAATCAACTAATTACTTTAGAATTAAATCTAGTAACAGTAGTTGTTTAAAAAAAAAAAAAAAAAAAAAAAAAAAAAGAGGGCATTCCAAACTGCCGATTCTTAATTTATGTATTACACACACCCTCCCCTTATGCCGTGCTCCTGGGACTGACGGCTAGTGAGAGTGATAGCTCTCCTCAAAGTGCGAGGTCTGATTGAAATGAGTGTTTAGCTTTACTACCTTGGAGAACTTCGCCTCATCGATGGCCCGCACCACGTCAGCACAGCCCTGTTCGATGGCTCGGTCTCGGAGTGACGTCGACCTGTGGCCGCACTCCATCATGGCACACATCGCGTCACGGGGGTCGCAGCGGCTATACTGTAACACAGGCAAGGAATGGAATATATCGTTAGCGATACCCCCAGCAAAATTTATTTGACACTTGTATATGAGAGAGAGAGAGAGAGAGAGAGAGAGAGAGAGAGAGAGAGAGAGAGAGAGAGAGAGAGAGAGAGAGAGAGAGAGAGAGAGAGAGAGAGAACAAATGGTGAGACTGAGAAGAGAAAGAAATACTGAGAATGTAAGCCCAAGAGAAGTAAAAAAAATATTGAGGGGGGGGGGGGGGGGGGGGGGGGGGGGGGGGGAGAGAGCACAATACAACACAGATACACATCGTGCTTCAGTATATAGTAAATGGGTTGTCATATATACCGTACATAACAGTTAAGAGATTCAGGAATATTGCTTTGGCATCCATATTCTTTCAGATTACGATTAAAATATATATTATAAATAACACCCAGTTAGAGATAAATGTGTCAAACCTGTTTGTGGATATCACACGTGAATCCGGCTTTAATGAGGTATATGGCGATCTTTTCATACCGCAGATCAACACACTTGAACAAGCTACACCTGAAGCGGCTCGTGACGTCGCCGTGTTCCAGCGCAGATGTAACAAGCTGTACAACTTCAGCGTAATTACCTCCCTTTAGAAGAAAGAAAAAGAGGATGAAAATGGTAGTAGGCCTAATAAATATAAAGAACATAGCAACGAAAGAGACTATGCCACAGACCAGTGGCGTAGGGAGGGTCGGTGGGTAGGTGGGTGGTGTTGGGGGGGGGCAAATCTTTTTTAAAATCTGTATTAAATTTGATAAAATCATACATACATAGCCCCCCCCACCCCACCCCCCACCCTCCCCAATATAAAACCTGGCTACGCCAGTGCCACAGACCACATTATTTACGCTATATGATTCTACATAGGGTTAGTTGTTATTCACCATTAGGTCCGTGGATTATGGTATGCTTCTTTGCCTGCCTGGGAGCAACATATCCTGAAAAGGACAACCCCTGTCAGTTTTAGAAATCTAAATTTAAACTGATATCAACAATTAAGTTCTTTAATAACTACGGGCCCTCTTTCTATCAGGATATTGGTTTACACAAACACATATGTTAAACAGGACCGGAGTACAGTGGCGTAGCGTGGCGTAGCGTGGGCTGGCCACCAGGGCGATTGCCCTGGGCGCAAAATTATGGACTGGTGGAAGGGACTCGGGGAGTGCTAACGGTCCACTGGTTAGGGGGCGCAATACTTGCCTTGCCCCGGGCGCTGGCAACCCACGATACGCCACTGCCGGAGTACACCCATCTTACACAAAATAACTACTACATGTGCATAGGTTGGAATTACCACAAAACAATTCTTCAATGTCAACAAGTTTCACATGCTTGCAAACTATACACTCTCCCCTGTCAACTTCAGTCCAATAGTTGCCACTCCAAAGCTGTCTGCCATAAAATAATCACAGTCAAACAGCAGACTACTTGCGCGGATATACTTCCGGTGAACCAAATGAGAAGATAACTGTGATTTGTGGCCATTAGCAGATCTATTACTTAGAATAAAAAATGGTTTCACTTGCCTGTATAGAAGCTCGGAAGCGTTCATCAAAGTTATTCTCCTGAAGGTAGACATCAAACGCCATCTCTTTTATTTCTTTCTTCAGGACTGCGAACGCCTGGTTCCCCAATACCTTTTGACTATAGGAAACAGGAATCCTCCCGAACTGGAAAACGAATAGGTGGAATATCATATAGGCGCGAATTATGGGATTTTTAAAGATTAAATTTGAACGACAAAACCGTAATACATGGTCAGGGTCGTATTTCTACAGAATGCAAAGTTGAATGGGTATTTGGCAAAATAGTAGTTGATTCTATGAATCTCTATCTAGTGCCTAGTCTACAGAAGGACATCCACCCCCGAGGATATCCTTTACTGGGTATTTCATCCCTCTTGCACGGCCAAAAGAGGACTGCCACACCCATACTAGATTACTAAATAAAAACAGGACAGAGCTCATTGGAATAAGTAGAGCTGTGATGACATGCACTCGCCTGTCCTGGACAAAAAAGCTGGCCGAGGCCGGCTCTTGCGCCCAGGACAGACGTGCGCTACAACAGCTTGCTCTGAATGTGCATGTAAAGCCAATACAATATAACATTTTAACTTATGTGTAATATCCGATTCTTACGAATCTGCCATGAACCTATTAAATAATGTCCAGTGTTCTCGCTGGGTGAAAATTAAAGAGAGCGGCCGCGCGGCACCACACCTTTCAAAAAAAAAAACCCAAAAAATTAACAACCGAAAAGCAAAAAGCAAAAAAACAAAAAATGGGGATGGGGAGAGCTTGGTGGTTACCATGTTGTGTGTGTGTGGGGGGGGGGGGGGGGGGGGAGCAAACGAAAGTCTTGCTACAGCTGACAACTCAGCTTTGATATATTACATGGTTCAGCTCAATATATGACTATGCAAGCTTACCGTATCCCTGGCATCCGCATTTGCTCCTGCCTTTTTCAAGAGATCTATCACTTCCGGGTCATTCATAAATAACCGTGCGTAGTGTAGGCTTGACCTTTGCAGCTGAGAAATACACACATTAAAACAGTTAATTTCATAATGAAGGTACGGTATTGATTTGAAGAAAATCTATTACTAAGTACAAACTAGGTAACGGACAGATAAAGTGTCGATACCTCTCTTAAATGCATACTGTCACAGACCACTGACCTATTTAATGGTCTAACAAAGTATTACCTGAACAAATATAATTTGATTTGTCCCTAAATGTACTTTATTCAACCATCTTCATAACCACCATACTCCATTTATTAATGACATTTTGTAAAAATAATTGAATTATGGCAATGGTCCATAATTCAAAAACTAAAGTTACCGAGAGGCATGACATGGATTTCACTCCATCATGGTTCAGTTAAGGTGATGCGATAGCTAGATTTGGTTTTCAACAATTAATGTAATTTTTATTTATTATCCATTTTTAGAGAAATAAGGTCCTTAAATCCGTGACAGTCTCAAAACAGCATTCATTTTCGAGCTGTGTTGACTTTACAGCGGCAGATTCAAGATTTTGTAAAGAGGCTAATAAAATTATAAAGAGGGTATATAAGCCACGCTCCCCGATTTTTTTTTTTTTTTTTTTAGATCTGTAGGGGATTGTGGCGAGGGGGGCATGCTCTCCGGAACTTTATGAAATAAAGATGTTCCGAGACGCGTCCCCAGGGCAATTTAGTGTTGTATATTGTGGATGATGAATCAAATGTTATTAAAAAGGACACTCTCAAATGGACAGAGTGGTGTCATTGGACCCCCGTTAACCCCCCCCCCCCCCCCCCCCCCCCCCCGGACCCGCCGGTGCTTAAACCGTTATGTAGTTTAACACCCATTAAGCGATGCATTTTTCGTGCTGGGGTGTCGTTAAACATTCATTCATTCATTCATTCATTCATTCATTCATTCATTCATTAAACCGTTATATCATCGATAATAAACCAATAGTTAAGTTGTTCAACTTGTGAATTTGCCAGCACTCGATTTGATGTTGACTACATGGCCAAATCAAACTTGGTTGGTTGTAAACAATCAAGATGGCAAATTCTCCTAAACAGATCAGAGATTATGTCATCGGACCGACAGCTAGTAAAGTTAAAGTCTGTTTTGTTTAACGGCACCACTAGAGCACATTGATTTATTAATTATCGGCTATTGGATGTCAAACATTTGGTAATTCTGACATATGGTTTCAGAGGGAAAACCCGCTACATTGTTTTTTCATTAGTAGTAAGGGATCTTTTATATGCACCATCACGCAGACAGGATATCACTGATATACCAGTCGTGGTGCACTGTCCTGAACAAGAAATAGCCCAAATAGGCGCACCGACGGGAATCGATCCCAAACCGACTGCGCATCAAGCGAGCGCTTTACCACTAGGCTATGTCCCGCCCCTTGAAATATGAATGCTCAGAGAAAAAAAACAACAACAAAAAACAACAACAATAACAAAAAAAAACAAAAAAAAACAACAACAAAAAAACAAAAAACAGTCGTTAAAAAGGGCACTTCAAACGTGACCCCAGTGAACCCACCAATGACATAACATTTTACATATGAGTACGTCAATCCCTGAAAACGATCACTACGTCTGGTTAATCTACAAACATGTAACACATATGGATGCAGTTACAACAGAGTGCACCAAGACTCTGTGACGTAGTAAAAGGGAAATATCCTTGAAAATAGACGAGAGCTAATCTCATAGCCGTTACTTCTCATAGGTCTGAGATACACGCGTTATTATTTATTTATTTTATTTATTATTATTATTATTTTTTTTTTTTTTAATATGAACAATGCATTTCTTTGTATTAGAAACACTTCGAATGTACGGGAATAGATAATCTAAACAATAAAATGTACGTGATATCTTGATGTATCATAAAAAAAAACGGCTCCTATAGTAAAACAAAATATGCCGTAGTATGTAAAAAAACAACAACCAGGATCTGTTAGTCAAACGGTATACTGCACGGAAGAGTCATGTCCAATATACGGCGGCGCATACTTCCAACTGCAATCGATAGAATCATTTGAACTTTGGTGCATACTATTGGCAATCATTGATGCTGATTTCAGTTGTGAAACAGATTACAACACATAATACAGCAATCATACACATACATGTTTAGGGGTAGTGGCTGGAAAGATGTATCTGGTAGTAAACATATCCACTTACGCGTTCGAGAGAGGGGACAGGGGCGGGGGGGGGGGGGGCAACTACCCCCTAGTGCTGGAGCAAAATCTAAAATTTAGGAAAATATTATATTGAGATATTCGGGCAAAATGTGCTAACCTGAGACCTTTTCACCATGTATTTCCATCATTCTACCCTCAAAATTAGTCGCAATCCATATAAAAATGCGTTATGATTCGCTTGCAACCCTGTTTGGTAGTAATGCTAATATAAATAAATGTTGTTATCCAGATTCTGGCATTTTCGTTTAATTCGGGGCAAAAAGCAGCCTGCCCCCTTCCAAAATGGAAGCCCGTATGCCTATCCACTTACGCTGTCTGTATCTGTCACGGTTGCTGGAAACTCGCTGATCAGGAAGAGTAGGACGTCCCTTTTGCCTTCCATTATAGCTCGGAGCAAAGGTGTTTGGCCCGTCTTGTCTTTGGCTAGTGCGTACTTCTTGCAGGAAAGTAACTTCTGAAGATCGGTTACCGAACCCTGTTGAACTGCGAGAAATACTCGATTTACGTAACCCTGCATTAAAGGAAAAAATAATAATAAAAATGAAATATATATAATATATATATATATATATATATATATCATGGCCCATTTAGTTTAAAAGTGTCCTTTGTGTTTTGCTTGCAAAGATCCGCTATTACTGCATACGATTATTATTCCCACCCCGTTAATCCGTCCGGTAGTGTTTCCGGAACACACCGGCCTCGGTGGCGTCGTGGTTAGGCCATCGGTCTACAGGCTGGTAGGTACTGGGTTCGGATCCCAGTCGAGGCATGGGATTTTTAATCCAGATACCGACTCCAAACCCTGAGTGAGTGCTCCGCAAGGCTCAATGGGTAGGTGTAAACCACTTGCATTGACCAGTGATCCATAACTAGTTCAACAAAGGCCATGGTTTGTGCTATCCTGTCTGTGGGAAACGCAACTAAAAGATCCCTTGCTGCTAATCGGAAAGAGTAGCCCATGTAGTGGCGACAGCGGGTTTCCTCTCAAAATCTGTGTGGTCCTTAACCATATGTCTGACGCAATATAACCGTAAATAAAATGTGTTGAGTGCGTCGTTAAATAAAACATCTTTCTTCTTCTTTTTTTTTATCATTTATTATTAACAATTTTTAAAGCAGTTACTACTACATCAATCTAATTAAAATTTGCTCCACTATTACATGTAATAGTACTATTACATGTAATAGTGGAGCTAATTTTAATTAGATTGAGATTGCTACTACATGTATGAATATTACTTAGAATATTAGATGCGTGCATCCCAGTTTAGTTTTACAATTGCAGTTGCATTTTGAGGCCATGCGAGACGATTATATCAACCCTTCTATGATTTATTAATAACACTTTTAATCCTTAGGTGGGCAAATACAAAAGGTATGTCTCCTTGTCCAACCCTCATCCCGTCCTCCTACAACACTGGTGGTTGTAGCTGTTATATAATAATAAACATCACTCGGTAACCTACATACCACCAACAAAAAAACACAAAAAAAACACAACAAAATATTCCGGATGTTTACAAAAGGCTCGCCAAAGCCACTGGATACGTCATAATATGCGGTATGGTGATATAAGATTTTCTAGATCATGTGTACATTAGATTTGCCCCTCTGTGCTATCTCCTTTAAAAAGGATTACTCCTGGGTGACAAACCAGGTTGAGAGTAAATATTGCTTCATACAGTTATCCAGCCAATGAGCCACTTCCTGACCAAAACTGTGTCACAGAGTAAATGCAAGCCATGTTTTTGTTTGTTTGTTGTTTCCATTTGTAACGTCAATTAAATTTATTGTATTTGTTTATTGTCATATATGGAAAAAAAAAGTAAAGTTTGTTTTATTTAACGACGCCACTAGAGCACATTGATTTTTAATCTTATCATCGGCTATTGGACGTCAAACATATGGTCATTCTGACACTGTTTTTAGAGGAAACCCGCTGTCGCCACATAGGCTACTCTTCTTTACGACAGGCAGCAAGGGATCTTTTATTTGCGCTTCCCACAGGCAGGATAGCACAAACCATGGCCTTTGTTGAACCGGTTATGGATCACTGGTCGGTGCAAGTGGTTTTACACCTACCCATTGAGCCTTGCGGAGCACTCACTCAGGGTTTGGAGTCGGTATCTGGATTAAAAATCCCATGCCTCGACTGGGATCCGAACCCAGTACCTACCAGCCTGTAGACCGATGGCCTGCCACGACGCCACCGAGGCCGGTGTCATATATGAAGTCACAAGAACGCTATTGAAATGAAAAAAATGCTGGTTGTTTATTTTTGGTATTTAATATTAGCAATTCAACTAACAATGCTGTCTTCAACAGATGGAACCGTAGTGGTATATGGGCATGTTAAAGATACTCATTCTTCAACAAAGAAAGAATTGTTTTATTTAACGATGCACTCAACACATTATTTTACGGTTATATGGCGTCAGACATATGGTTAAGGACCACACAGATTTTGAGAGGAAACCCGCTTTCGCCACTACATGGTCTACTCTTCCGATTAGCAGCAAAGGATCTTTTATTTGCGCTTCCCACAGGCAGGATAGCACAAACCATGGCCTTTGTTGAACCAGTTATGGATCACTGGTCGGTGCAAGTGGTTTACACCTACCCATTGAGCCTTGCGGAGCACTCACTCAGGGTTTGGAGTCGGTATGTGGATTAAAAATCCCATGCCTCGACTGGGATCCGAACCCAGTACCTACCAGCCTGTAGACCGATGGCCTACCACGACGCCACCGAGGCCGGTCTCACTCTTCAACATTACGAAACTCTTTGGATTATACAGCCCCCATCAGAATGATTATTACACTGGCGTAGTCAAAGGGGTCCATGGAGACCATATCCCACCAATCACACCTGTTTTGACCCCCACCACTTTTTATATGCCTGTCGCCCAATAACACGACTCACAAATAGCGTGGTCCCCCTCCCCCCCCCCCCCCCCCCCCCCCCAATATAAAATCCTGGCTACGTCAATGGATTATTATAAAGACAAAAACTTCGGAATTAAAGAGTCAAGAGCACTGAAAATGAGAAAACTGAACAAATACGCATATATGTGAGAGAGCATGTTCGTTTACAACATACGATGCTGGAGATCGCTTTCGATTGATTGCTCCAAGGTGATGACCTGTCACCACAGACGTACCATCCAATAAGAATTGACTGCTCTGTGACGTGTAAGTTAACCTGAAACTGATTACACTGTGATGCCTAGAGGTTAATTACAATACAAGCGCGACCCGGGTAACAAATTCTACTTGAAAAATAATTTAAAATTTATTTTAATACTGATTTTTTTTTTTTTAGAATATGTAAGAAATAAAGTACTGTATTCGTGTCATTTAGATGCCATTTATCTTACAACTCGTTAATTAAAAACATATCCAACTCATTTTCGGTCGTTAGATATATTTTGAAACAACTCATTGTAAGATAAATAGTGTCTAGTATCATGCAGTTTGGACACAAACATTTAACGACAAGCATTTAAAATATGTCCACTTTATAATTATGACTCTTTTGTAATTTCCTTGAGACCAAAAATACCTGTCTTTCTTTATTTTTAAACCATAGGTGAGCATATAGGATGCCAGGGGCTGGCATACATAAATCTCGGTTGAAGATTCACAAATAACTGTGGTATTATATAACCAATGGAACGCCTTCCTGTTTTCTCTTCTACCCAATGGAACGCCTTCCTATTTTCCCGTCCTACTCACCACTCCCACGCTCAACCCTGCTCTGACCTACCGCCTCGGTGGTGTAGTGGTTGTCTTCAGACTTGAGGCTGGTAGGCACTGGGTTCGTATCCCACCTGAGGCAATGGGGGATTTTTCATGCCAATATCGGCTCCAACACAGAGAGAGTGCACCGCTACGCGCATTGGGTAAGTGTAAGGCCACATACACCGAGCTTTTGTCTCTGTGTTAAATGTTTGTGGCGTTTAAACAACAACAACAATAACAACAACAAACAAAACAGTCCACATTGGACTATCCTTATATCCCGTTTCATATCAAATACCAACGCACGAACCACCCAGCCACATCAAGATCAGTCTAGCGTATCATGTGACTCATGGTCAAATATCCCTGTATTACACTTAAAATTTCCAATTTAATCATTCTAAAGATTAAATAAATAAAGAATATTCCATGAGTTAGAAATTTATCTTTCTTGTTGTTTAAAAATATCTAAGGGGCAAATAGATACGTTTTAAAGATAGATGGACCGGCCTCGGTGGCGCAGTGGTTAAGCCATCAGACTACAGGCTGGTAGGTACACGGTTCGCAGTCCGGTACCGGCTCCAACCCAGAACGAGTTCTTAAGGGCTCAATGGGTAGGTGGATGGCCACTACACCCTCTTCACTCTCACTAACCACTAACCAACAAACAACTAACCCACTGTCCTGGACAGACAGCCTAGATAGCTGAGGTAGGTGCCCATGACAGCGTGCTTGAACCTCAATTGAATATAAGCACGAAAATAAGTTGAAATGAAATAAAGATAGATGGTATCTAATAGACATGAGTGCAGTATTCTATTCTTACGAACTATAGTAATTACAACATTGCTTACATGGTTACAGGCTTGAAGGAACAATATCTGGAGGGGGCACAGTCTCTTGTGGGGGCGGTACAGTTTTTAGTGGTGGGGCCTGATTTGTATGTTTATTTATAGAGTAGGACAAAAAAAAAAAAAAAAAAAAAAAAAAAAAAAAAAAAAGCACGTACATTTTCGTATTCAAAAGGTGCCACAGCCGTCCACCCCTTTTCCGCTTCCTACACGTTTTGGTTATTTTAAGCGTACACGTCAAAAGCATATAATATCACTTTCGATAGTGTTAATTTCAGTCGCCAGGTTTAACAGCCTAAAATATACCCCCCGCCAAACTATACCCGGGGTTAAAGTGGGCTAGCCTGTTTTATACCCCTAACCCTAACCTTAATTTTTTTATTAAGTAACTGTATACAAAATAAATCTATATTCTGGGCTAGTCTGTTTTATACCCAGGGGTATATTCTGGGCTAGTTCAGTTTATACTCCGGGGTATAAAACAGGCTAGGCCACTTTAACCCCGGGTATAGTTTGGCACGGGTATATTTTGGGCTATTACACCGGCTTTAATATACCGACGCTCAAAAGTGACTTTACGTACATAAAATGTGAATATTGTTGTTAATAAAAAAGAACCAATTTAGAAACCACCATACAAACACCTTGCATGTATCAAGATGAGCATTGTGGCGTTTAGATGTTGAACGTTATGATACTTTCATATCCTTTTATATTGTTGGTTTTCTATAATACAAGCCTTATAAAGATTCTTTTGGACGTCAGTATATATAGGATGTAACCACGGAGCAGCCAGTCAGATATATTTAAATTCATCACAAATCTCACAACTTCTAATTATAAGTGAGATATCAGGTAGTACCACAAATCTCACAAAGGTGTTTTTAACACAATTATTTCTCACTCACCTGGATTGCACTAGAAAGCTGTACAACCTCCGCTATCTGTCGTGTGGAATTCTTTTTGGCATAATCCACGGCAGTCTTGCCAAAAGAGTCTTTGATGTCCGTGATGTGATCGTACATATGTAAAATTAAATTTTCCACGACATCGAACTTTTTGTTCTTCAGAAGTTTGAACACATGCTGGTCAATGAGTTTCACGTAGTCCCACATTTCCGCTTTCTCTGCAAGGTCACGTGCAGTCCTTCCTAACCTATCACGCGCCGCCACGTCCACATCGCACGCGAGAACCGTTTCCACGAGATGGTTGGATTCCTGACAGTTGATGGCGTGGTGTAATATTGTTTGACCCTCGGGATTTCTGGCAGCCATGTTGGATCCTTTGATGACACGCTCTATGACGTCATCGTCAGGCCGATTTGGACTAGTTAGAATCTGAAAGGATAACATTTTAAAATAATGTTGATGCTGCTACTGCTGTTGCTTTTATTACTACTACTACAGTTAATAATAATAATAATTAATAATAACTATCAAAAAGTAATTATAAAGAAGTAAAACTTGAAAAAGAAGAGGAAGGAGAAAACGAGGAAGAAGAAGGAGAAGTAGGAGGATGAGAAAAAATAGGACGATGAGAAGAAGAAAGAGTAGGATGAGAAGAAGGATGAGAAGGAGAAGATGAATGAGGAGAAAGAGAAGAAAAACGATGAGGAGAAGAAGAAAAGAAGGAGAAGAAGAACAAAAAGGAGGAGACGAAGAATAAGAAGGAGGAGAAGAAGAAAAAGGAGGAGAAGAATAAGAAAAAGCAGGAGAAGAAGAAGAAGAAGAAGGAGAAGAAGGAAGGGAGGAGAAGAAGGAGAAGAAGAAGGAAAGAAGAAGAAGAAGGAAGAAGAAGAAAAAGGAGAAGGGAAAAGAAGAAGGAAAAAAAAGAAAAGAAAGGAGAAGGAAAGAAGAAGAAGAAGAAAAAAAAAAGGAGAAGAAGAAGAAGAAAGAAGCAGGAGAAAGAGGAGAAGGAGAAGAAGAAGAAGAAGGAGAAGAAGAAGAGGAAGAAGAAAAAGGAGGAGAAGAATAAGAAAAAAAAAAGGAAGAAGAAGGAAGAGGAGAAGGAGAAGTAGAAGAAGAAGAAGGAGAAAAAGGAGGAGAAGAAGAAGAAGAAAAGGAAGAAGAAGGAGGAGGAGAAGGAGGAGAAGTAGAAGAAGAAAAAGGAGGAGAAGAAGAAGAAGAAGAAGAAGAAGAAGAAGAAGAAAAGTAAGAAGAAGAGTAAGAGTGAGGAGGAGGGGGGTCCAGGTTCCCACAAGCCGATATGAACCCTGCTATTGAAACGTGCTACAATACTAACGTGAAAGAAGAGTGGTTTGGTGTCGTCTGTGTGGGACGTGTCGTTGTACGATATCGCCGTGTCAGGGTGCATGTCCATGGCAGCGTCCACGGCGTTCAGACTGTTCACCTCCCATGTGGCCGCCAGCATGGGCTGCGGGACGGGCGGGAACTCGGGGTAGTGTCTCTGGTACGAGATGTCGCACGCGTTGATGTCACAGTTGTTAAGAATGCCTAAAACGTAAAAATATAAATGGGTTTCGATTTTTGTTTTTGTATTGTTTTTGTGGGGGTTTTTTGGTCTGTTTTGAGTGTTGTTTTTGGGGTTTTTGTTTGGTGTTGTTTTGTTTTGTTTTTGTTTTGGCTGGATAAATGGACGGACCAACAGATGGATGGATGAATAGTTTCACGGGTTAATGAATGTATGGTTTAAATAAATTTATATTTTGTGTGTGATAAATATTCAAACGAATTGCCTCTCGCCGCCCAATGTACACAATTCTGAAACAGCCCTTAATAATCCATAAAGAAAGAAAGAAATGTTTTATTTAACGTCGCACTCA
Organism: Gigantopelta aegis; assembly: GCF_016097555.1. NCBI lineage: Eukaryota > Metazoa > Mollusca > Gastropoda > Neomphalida > Peltospiridae > Gigantopelta > Gigantopelta aegis. The sequence continues at coordinate 16,698,242 of NC_054700.1, read as the reverse complement.
ACACATTTTATTTAGGTTATATGGCGTCAGACATATGGTTAAGGACCACACAGATCTTGAGAGGAAACCCGCTGTCACCACTACATGGGCTACTCTTTCCGATTAGCAGCAAGGGATCTTTTATTTGCGCTTCCCACAGGCAGGATAGCACAAACCATGGCCTTTGTTGAACCAATTATGGATCACTGGTCGGTGCAAGTGGTTTACACCTACCCATTGAGCCTTGCGGAGCACTCACTTAGGGTTTGGAGAAAGTATCTGGATTAAAAATCCCCTGCCTCGACTGGGATCCGAACCCAGTACCTACCAGCCTGTAGACCGATGGCCTACCACGACGCCACCGAGGCCGGTAAATACTCCATAATAACACGGATATGCAATTTGTGTTTTGATTACACAAAAGATAAAAGTTAAAGTTTATTTTGTATAACGACACCACTAGATTACAATAATTTAACCATCGGCTATCAAAAAGCTGTCTAAAGGCGACGAGAATAGCCGACGATCACGGACAGACCCAGGAAAGTTTTTAGGGAGGGGACCAAGGGCAAAAGGGCACATGGAGGAACTCCCTGAAAAGGGCACTTCAATGAAAACTGTAAATAAATTGTTAAAAAACAGGGGCACTTTAATGTTTTAGAGTGAGGGACAGGTCCCCCACCTGTCCCCTCCCTTGGATCCGCCCTTGATTACGATAAGACAACATTACGATTTCATCGGTTGTTATACAATCGGCTTTTCTGGTACGAGGCACTCGTATAGTCTGATGGCGCCTTTAGAGGAAAGCCATTAACACCATTAAGGGATCTTTCATATACAAAAGTGCACATACCACGACCTTTAATATATGTCAGTCGTGGGGCACTATTTGGGACGGGGGGAGATGGTGTGTGTGGGGGAACAATCAGATAATGGGTCCACCGATGGGATTCGAGCCTACGACCCAATCACTTCAAACGAGCGCTCTACCGACTGAGCTAGATCTTGCTGGCGTAGCCTATCGGCCCCGGTGGTGTCGTGGTTAGGTCATCGGACATAAGGCTAGTAGGTACAGGGTTCGTAGCCCAGTACTGGCTCCCACCCAGAGCGAGTTTTAACGACTCAATGGGCAGGGACGGGGGAGGCAACCCATATTGGAGGGCCAACCCATACCATGTATTTATGTATGCATGTATGATTTTATAAAATTTAATACAGGGTTTTTTTCAAGTTTGATTTGTGAGGGGCAGTACCCCCCCCCCCCCTCGCCTCCTCCCTACGCCACTGGCTCCTAATTAGTAGAAAGAAAGATCGCCGTGACACGGGTTGACAGTGGTACATGTATCATGCAATATAATTTGTAACGCCTGTCCCACCTGTCGCAAGTACACTTAAAGCACATTAATTTTCTTACTCAAGGATGTTGACACTTGCGTCAGCTTTACGTACCTAATGAACCCAGAAGGAGGATTTCAGAGTGTAAGATTAGTCAACCTAATCTAAGTATCGTATCTTCAACAATAAACGTGATATGGGAAGAAGAAGAAGCAAAAAAAGAAAAAAAGAAGAAGGAAAAAACCCAAAAACAAAACTGGAGCATGCACCGCTGAGCATGCACAGTAGCCATTTCCTGTTAGTTGTACGGTTTATGATTAAACTATGATAATAGTATACACCTAACAAAACCAAAACAAACCAGAGAGAGAGAGAGAGATCATGTATAACAAAACATAAAACACGCCTCGGTGGTGTAGTGGTTAAAGCCATCGGACATAAGGGTAGTAGATACTGGGTTCGTACCCCGGTACCGGCTCCCAATTCAGAGTGGGCTTTAAAGGGACATTCCTGAATTTTTAAGATGTTATCGACCAACAGAAACTTTTGAACGATTGTAATTACATATCAAATATATTTTTCTGCATAAAATATTAATGGCTGTATATTAAATGTGTTTCTGATCATTCTACTATTTGTTAAATTTCATTTTATGTCCTAAAATAAAAATTTCTTACAAATATTAAGAGGACCAGAAACACATTGAATATACAGACACTGATATTCTAAACAAGAAAATATATTTAATATGTAAGTTTAATCGTAGAAATATTTTATTTTTCGGAAACATCTTACAATTCAACAAACTCAGGAATGTCCCTTTAAGGAATCAGTGAGTAGGTGTAAGCTCATTACACCGACTTCTCTCTCACTAACTACTAACCCTCTGTCCTCGACAGACAGCCCGCCAAAAGCTGATGTGTGTGCCCAGGACAGCGTGCTTGAACCGTAATTGGGCATACGCACACACGCACGCACGCACGCACGTACACACATACACATCAAAACCAACAACATTAACAGCAGCGGTAAAGAAACAAGCAAAACCAAAAGTTAAAGTTTGTTTTGTTTGACGACACCACTAGAGCACATTGATTAATTAATCATCGGCTATTGGATGTCAAACATTTGGTAATTCGGACTCGTAATCATCAGAGGAAACCCGCTACATTTTTCCTAATGTAGCAAGGGATCTTTTATATGCACTTTCCCCATAGACAGGAAAACACATACCACAGCCTTTGTCCAGTTGTGGTGCACTGGTTGGAACGGAAAAAACCCAATCAGCTGAATGGATCTACCTCAAGCGAGCATTCAACCGACTGAGCTAAATCCCGCTTCAACACAAATAAACTAACTAACTAAAAAGCCTATAAAAATGATTATTTTGACGCCACAAACGTGAACTTTAAAATATATAAGACTTATAAGTATAATTCATTACATTATAGTAGAAACAATTTAGATCGATCAGCTGATTAAGAGCAACAACAAAGCCCATTTGTGTATGTGTGTGTGTGTTTGTGTATGTGTGTGTGTGTGTGTGTTTGTTTGTGTGTGTGTGTGTGTGTGTATGTGTGTTTGTTTGTTTGTGTGTGTGTTTGTTTGTGTGTGTGTGTGTGTTTGTTTGTGTGTGTGTGTGTGTGTCTGTGTAGGTGTGTGTGTGTGTGTGTGTGTGTGTGTGTGTGTGTGTGTGTGTAGGTGTGGGTGTGCGTGTGTGTGGTCTCTCTCTGTCTGTCTGTGTGTGTGTGTGTGTGTGTGTGTGTGTGTGTGTGTGTGTGTGTCTGTCTGTGTGTGGGTGTGTTTGTGTGGGCGGGTGTGGGAGAGGGCTTATTTTTGCCCGAATTAAACGAAAATGCCCAGATCATTTATTCATATGAGATACGAAATATAAAAGATCCCTTGCCACTAATCAAAAAATGTAGCAGGTTTCCTCTCTAAGACTATGCTACCGATAGCCGATGATTAATAAATCAATGTGCTCTAGTGGTGTCGTTAAACAAAACAGACTTTAACTTTTAACTTTTACTGCCAAGCAACTAAATTGGAAATGCAAACGAATCACTACACATTTTTACATAGATTACAACTGATATTGTGGGTAGAATGATGGAAACACATGGTAGAACGGTTTCAAGACAGCTCACTTGGTACGAATATGATAATTTTCTTCTGCACTGAAGGATGCAGATACCCTTCCCTGAGCCCACCAAACCCCTATCTCGTACGCTTATGCATTTGAGGACAAATATATACCCTACTCCATATAAATAAAGATAACAAATCTGCTTTGTGCCCCCTCCCCCTACTAGAAACTGTGCCCCTCACCTAGACTAGAGATTATGCCCCACCCCCTCCTACGGGTCTGACAAATCCCTTTTGCCACAATCCCACTACCGAAAGGGCCATTTATGTTTATTATATTACTAACTACCTATATAACATTATTACGTGTACATGTATGTTGTTGTTTCACAGAAATACAGAATTACCTTCGTTTTGCCATTTTCGAACAATAAATCCGAGACCGCCAAGGAAGGCCAGTGCAAGTTCAATGGTGTTTTCGTATTTATCCATCATATGTAGGAGATCCAGCTTGCGTGCGTCATGTTGTACCATAGTCTTCAGGTTAAACACTTTGCCGTCCTTGACGGTGGTCAGTCGGCACCAAGACTGGAGAAGACGTTCTATGAGTCTCCTGTCGGGAACTTCATCGCGTAAAGCAACCCACAGACCTGACAATTAGTAAAATGTTGGAGAAAAATTGTATACCTTTTCGCTATTACAAACCATAAATCGGAGAAATAATAATCATAATGATGGCTAAGGACTAGACAGATGATGAACGATGTAACGGCTGTCACCACTCACTGGGTGACTTGTAGATCAGTTACTTTTTTTTCCCTGTGGTTGAAGTCATGGATTCTTTAAAAAAAACCCACAAAACAAACAAACAAACAAACAAACCATATACATATACATATACATATACACATACATATACACATACACATACACATACATATACACATACACATACACACGTACACACGTACACGTACACATACACACACACACACACATATATTTCTTTTAATGTTTGAATTTATTTTATTACTTGCCATCGGGCTCGCATAATACGTAACCAATGAAAATTCTACATTTAGCAGTCTAGTGTTTTTATATTCATGAAAAGCAAGATAGGGTCTTTAAAATATTTATTTAATAGGACTGGTTCCAGGGTGCATATCTTACCGGGTTTGAACTTGTTGTACCAGTGCAGCGTTTCCTGCCAGCCTTCTGGTCGTTCTGTGAGAAGCACCTCTTCAGCCGTCAATCCTGCATTATTCCGGATACTTGTGTCAACACCACACCTGTTGAAAAACACAGGCGCAGTCAATAGATAAGAAACATGAATGAATGAATGCATGAATGAATGAATGAATGAATGAATGAATGAATGAATGAATGAACGAACGAATGAACGAACGAATGAACGAACGAACGAATGAATGAATAAATGAACGAATGAATGAATGATTGAATCAAGGAACGAAGAACGAACGAACGAACGAATGAATGAACGAACGAATGAATGTTTAACGACATCTTAGCTAAAAATCAGCTATTGGGTGGCAAAAAGGGTAAGCATGTGAATAGCATTATACATGTATTAAAATTAAAATTTATATAATTATGTAAAAAAGAAAAGAAAGAAAAGAGTTAAGGATAAAAAGTTTGTTTTGTTTAACGACACCACTAGAGCACACTGATTTTAATGCATGATCATCATCAGCTATAAAACATATGGTAATTTTGACATATAGTCTCAGAGAGGAAACCTGCTACATGTTTCCATTAGTAGCAAGGGATATTTTATATCCACCATCCCACAGACAGGATAGCACATACCACGACCTTTGATATATATAGACCCTAGACCGACCGCGTATCAGAAGAGCCCCATAGAAGAGTGGTTAGGTAAAATGCACATACATCTACGCACGCCCACATAAAACATTTTAATTTTATCATTTATCCATTTATGTTTTATTTCAGTTATTCTCTACGTTTAATTTACTTTATTATTATTCTCTCTCTCTCTCTCTCTCTCTCTCTCTCTCTCTCTCTCTCTCTCTCTCCGCCTCTCTCTCCCCCTGCCTAATTCCCTCCCTCCTCTCTCTCTCTCTCTCTCTCTCTCTCTCTCTCTCTCTCTCTCTCTCTCACCACCCCCTCTGGCGTGGGGTGGGGGTGAAGTGGGCCGTGTGGTTATTTATATCAAAACTGAATTATTTATTTTTACGCTAACACCCCTATCACCCACACGAAATAGCACACACACACACGTTTTTGAAAGAACGCACCAAGATTATCACACAATGTACTGATTGTTATTTTTTTTTTCTCGTTATAACCAGTGCACCACAACTGGTCAAAGGCCGTGGTATGTGATTTCCTGTCTGTGGCAAAATGCATATAAACGATCCCTACCAGACAATTGTGCATCAGTACAATACTGTAAGTTTGGGGGCCGGACGTAGTCAAGTGGTAAATTGTTCGTCTGGTGATGTAGGCTTGATCACCGTCGGTGGGCCCAATGCACTATATCTTGTTCCAGTCAGTACACCACGACTAGTATATCAAAGGTCGTGGTGTGTGTGGGATGGTGAATAAAAAAGATCCCTTGATTCGAATGGAACAATGTAGCGGATGTTCTCTCTATATCCAATAGCCGATGATTAATTAATCAATGTGCTCTAGTTATGTCGTTAAACAAAACAAACGGATTTTTATATGTAATATTCTTTTTTTAAATAACATAAAATAATAAGAAGAAAATAATAAATAGCAATTCGAATTCCTTTTGTAGAAGAATAAAAAGAAGCTGTGCAAGTAGAAGATATATGTGTATCATTCTGACTCTTGCTAAGCCTGTTACAACTTCTATTGTAATTTCAACCCCTGTTAGAGAATAATTCCCATCATGTACAATGAAAGTATCTGGCACTTTACCGGAGTCGCGGAATCTAGCCACGGTCCATCGGCAGAACGACCGAACCTCCTCGGCGCTCTGTTTGAACTTTTCCACCGTCCAAACCCCCGAACAAAGCATGCACGTTTAATTTAAAACATTGAATTCTAAGTGAGATATCACGTTACCTGATATGAGAGGATCAATGTCTGTGAGTATTGAACCAGCAAATGTGCATCGCCATTGTGACTTTGTCCCACATCCAGGACACAATGTTCTTTGTATATTTTTATGTGAATAGGCAGTGGGTTGTTTGGGGGTTAGATTTTTTTCCGGGATTCATACAGTGCAGTATCATAGTTAAATGCAAGCAAAAAAAAAAAAAGTCTTATTTAACGACGCACCCAACACATTTTATTTACGGTTATATGGCGTCAGACATATGGTTAAGGACCACACAGATATTGAGAAAGGAAACTCGCTGTCGTTGCTTCATGGGCTACTCATTTCGATTAGCAGCAAGGGATCTTTTATATGCACCATCCCACAGATGAGGGGTAGTACATACCACGGCCTTTTATATACCAGTCGTGGTGCACTGGCTGGATTAAATGTACGCAGTCGTTCTTACAGCAAAGTATAGTAGCTTAGTTTTCGTTTGAGGGACAGGACGTAGCCAGTGGTAAAGCGCCCGCCTGCTGAACGGTGGGTCCATAGGGATATTTCTCGTTCCAGCCAGTGCACCACGACTGATATATCAAAAGCCGTGGTATATTCTGTCCTGTCTGTGGGGTGATGCATATAAAAGATCCCTTGTTACTAATGGAAAAATGTAGCGGGATTCCTATAAGAGTGTGTCTGAATCATCAAATATTTAACAATAGCCGATTATTAATAAATCTATGTTCTCTAGTAGTTTCGTTAAGTGTATATACTCTTTCAAAAAGAAACTTGACATCGGTAAAAATAATGCTATCGGATTATCTTTACAGAATCAAAGACATCGTAAAGACAATCAAGTAAGTGAGCGGATGGTGATGCAAAAACACTAGAAAACACGTCCGATTCGCAATAACGTAGCCATAGTCAACGTCAATCTGATTAAAATTAGCTCCACTAGGTAATAACTATTAGAGCTAATTTTAATCAGATTGAGTCAACATTTGTACTGAAATGCAAAAACGCAACTCTCAGAGAAGTATGTGCATCATGAAGTTCTGTAACTTTGCATACCGAATCCTCCGTTGGTTGGGCATAAAAGGCCACATCAGCAGTGATTCAAACAGACCTCATAACGACACTGTAGGTAACGCAATAATGCCAAGATTGACGTCAGATCAACGCAATAATGCATTGCCACTGGGAGCTTGCAAGCAGGGGCAACTCAACAAACTGGCAAGGCACTTTGGCGTCTCCAGACAGACGGTATAACATTACTCAAAGTGTTAATGACAGATCAAGGTCAGGTCGTCTCACAGTAACCACCACCGCTCAAGATCGAACATCCCGGTGTCGAAATGGAACCACAACAGCAACAACCACAGCGACATAAATCCCTGGACTACGCAGAATTTCTGACCAGACAGTTCGTAATCGGCTGAGGTAGGCAGGAATTTTCCCTAGAAGACCAGTGCGACGTATCGTTTTGACCCCTGTCATTTAGCGGAGCCTCTACAGCGGTGCCAGCAGAGGGTGAGATGGACACGTGGCAGGTGGAGGACTATTTTGTTCTCAGATGAGTCTCGTTTTCTCCTGTCACGTGCTGATGGACGCACACGTGTCTATAGACGTCGAGGGTAACGTTATCCTCCAAACTACGTGCACAAGTCGACCGTTTTGGTGGTGGAAGTGTCATGGTGTGGGCAGGAATCCATCATGGTGATAAAACGGCTCTTGTGCATGTAGCAGGTGCACTGATGGGCATCAGCCATAGAGACGAGATCCTGCAGCATCACGTCATTCCGCACATGAACGTCAACGGTGGAATGTTTCAGCATGACAATGCCAGACCACATGTTGCACGTGTCAGTCAGGAATTTCTGCAACGCCACAACGTCCAGACATTACCTTGGCCCGCCCATTCGCCGTATTAAAACCCAATAGAATATCTATGGGATGCACTGGATCAGCATGTGCGCCGGAGGAATCCACCACCCCAGACACTTCCGCAACTTCTTACGGTACTGCAGCACGAGTGGCAGAACATTCCATAACGTGTTGTGCAATGCTTGATTGCGTCCATGCGTCGCCGTTGTCAAGCTGTCATCAGGGCTTGTGGTGGTCATAACCGATACTGACATTTTGCCCATCCCTGTGCAATACATATTCCTGTTTACATGTTTCAGGTGGATTCCCAGATATACTGTTTTGGACATGTACAGAGTAATCCCCTTCCCATGGCGTCTTGATCTTTGGTTGCTTGTATCCTGTCTACCGGGGTTTTTTTTGTTGGTTTTTTTAATTAAACTTTGAAAATCAATGTCAAGTTTCTTTTTTAGAAGAGTATATATTGACATCTAATTATGTGGAATTTATTTGTAAGTGTACAATAACTTAAAAGTTTGTCTGACACTAAAGCATACAATATTTAAAATATGATCTGAAAACGAGCAAATGTCAACCTCTAACATTAAGTCTGCGCGTTGGGCGGGATTTAGATCAGTCAGTTGAGTGTTCGCTTGAGGTGCGTGCGTCGGTGGATCCATTCAACTGATTGGCTTTTTTCTCGTTCCAACCAGTGCACCGGTCAAAGGCCGTGGTATGTGCTTTCTTGTATGTGGGAAAGTGCATATAAAAGATCTCTTGCTGCATTAGAAAAGAAATGCAACGGGTTTCCTCAGATGACTACGTGTCCGAATTACCAAACGTTTGACATCCAATAGCCGATGATTCAGTAATTAATATATGCTCTAGTGGTGTCGTTAAACAAAAAACTTCAACATTCTAGTCAGCGCATTAGGCCATCGACTATTGAGTAGGTTGAACGCCTTGAATATTCGAAACACTAAACTTAAGTTGCAACCAGAGGTACCGTACAAAGTTAAAGTTTGTTTTTGTTTAACGACACCACTAGAGCACATATATTCATTAATCATTGGCTATTGGATTTAAACTATTTGGTCACTTTAACATATAGTCTTAGAGAAGAAACCCGCTACATTTTTCCGTTACTATACAAGAGATATTTTATATGCACCATCCCACAGAGAGGGTAGCACATACCACGGCTTTTGATGTACCAGTAGTGGGGCACTGGCTAGAACGAGAAACAGCCCAATGGACCCACCGAGGAGAATCGACCCTAGACCGACTCTGAGCATCAGGCGAGCACTTTACTATTGGGCCACGTTCAGTGGACGTTTTGTTTTGTAAAGGACCATACACCTTTAGCACACCTCTGGACAACCAGCCCCAAGTTCAGCCAGCGAACGGTTCGCTAACGTTCGCGAACAATTTGATTGGTTCCCGACGTGGCCATTTGGTTTACCGTGCAATCTGATTAAAATTAGCTCTACTGGTCTCAGTAGATCTAACAGCATTGCATTGACTCCCATGTCCAGGTGACATTTCATCTATAAATAACAATTTAAATATCGACCAATTACACTTCGCCTTTCATAACGTTATTCGGGAGCATACAAATTCTAAAAATATCGGTCGAGACTATTTATGCAATAGGCGAACTTGTTGGTCTATTTCAACATTGAAAAAACAGGGGGAAAAGTGCAGTAATAAACTCTGGATTGTATAGTAGTATAAACAGATTTTATGGCTATATCATCACATTTTTTTTCTTCGTCTTGATGATGATGATGATAACTAGTTTAACATGCCCATATACCACTAGGGTTTCGAACACGCCCATCCCGAGTCCGACCTCCGATAAGATCGGTGGCCCGACTCGGGATGGGGGGGGGGGGGGGGGGGGGGGGTGAAAATGGGCAGAATTTTGAAAATAGCAATTAGTAAAAACGTTAATAGAATAAATAAAAATAAAAAAAAGGTTACAAGCCAAAAATAAAAATAATTGACTGCTCGGCCGAATATTTATATAATTTGGAGCATTTTAGAAGGACAGTCCAAAATTAAATAAGAGAAAGAAGAGAGGATCGGACTATTTAATAATATTTAAAAAAAAGAAAGAAGTAATTTCGACATAAAATTTTGAACCCAGATCTAAAAGTTTAAAGTCCGATCGATATGTCCACGCGAGTGGCCTCGTTAAGGCCGTTTGGGTGCACAGCTTAAAGGGACGAGATGGGTTGCATCCCGTCAAGAAAACCCCTAGATTGACAGTCGATAGACGTTGAAGGTGTAGTGCTGTACTGAAATACAGATCTTGAGAAGCCGGATCCGTCTGAACGAGAGAGAGAATCAGACTAGGGTATAGTCCAGTCGTCATGGTTTGGTATAGTAGTGCGGACGGGCCCGACTCCGGAGGATACGAGATGGTATCACTATAAAGCAAGGTAAAGTTTAGAAAAAGAGTAGTAGGGGCCAACCCCGCTTCCCATTTCTTCTTAGAGTGGGGCGGTCAATCTTCCAGTGCTGCTAGGACAGGCTCGGACATGTAGAGACTAAACGCGAACAACCGTGGCGTTCTGCAGAATGGCCGTCATACGAGTCACGAAAAAAACCCAAGTCGACAGTCAGACGGAGAAATGACGTGGAGGCAAGGAATCTCGCTAAAAAAGAATCCAACCTGTTGGTGCAGGCTGTCGAAACGAGAAGCGTTCCAGCGTTCAATCAGTTCCAATGGCCGCATACATCCCAGTAGAAAACTTCATTTCGCTGACAAAAACAACGAAATGAAGGACCCCCAAGTCGAGCACACGAAAGCACGTGCAGTGTGCACAAGCGAAATAAACACGTCTTACCGCGTGGAGCTCCAGACTGGGAATCGTTCGTCTTAAAACGAATTTTATATTGAAATTAGTTTCCGGCATACTTCGTAATTCACCCGAATCATTTCGTATACCCTCGGCATAATTCCGAATGTTTTCAAATTCTTTTCACATCACTGGCATGATTTTGCAAGTAAGGTTTTGATCAATCTAATTAAAATTAGCTCCACTATTACATGTGGATCTAACACCAGCCAGTTGGAGCTCATGTCCACCAATCAAAACCTTACTTGCAGAATCCTGCCAGTGATTTAAAAATAATTTCAAAACATTCCGAATTATCCTGAGGGTATACGACATGTTTCGTGTGAATTACGAATGCCTTAAAACATGTTTTATTTTATAAAATAAATAATTTGTAATGTAAAACTGAAGACTGATTTAGTTGTTTTTTTATTATAAATAAATAAATAATTTTTAATGTAAAAATGAAGACTGATAACCCACCCCGTACGTATTGGTATGGTTCGCTGTACTGCGGCCACTAAAATAGACTCGCCCGATATGTTTAGAATTTGTATGCTCCCAAATAACGTTATAAAAGGCGAAGTGTGATTGGTCAATATTTAAATTATTATTTACAGACGAAATGTTACCTGGACATTGGTAACTACGCAGTGTTGTTAGTTTTAAAACACTGGCAGGATTCTGCAAGTAAGGTTTTGATTGGTGGACATGAGCTCCAACTGGCTGGTGTTAGATCCACATGTAATAGTGGAGCTAATTTTAATTAGATTGGGTTTTGATTGGTCGAATGAAAGGTCAACTGGACATGAGCTCCAACGGGCTGCTATTAGATCCACATGTAATAGTGGAGCTAATTTTAATTATATTGTTTACCGTGAAGCGCATAAACCAGTCTAGCGGACGTTATTCCGCTCGGTCTGGCTGAACGCAGCCGAGATGTTACTCAGTGTGCTGATACCGTAACAACGTAATTTATAATCGTGCTTATAAACAACTGACTTTTAACTGCACTGTCGTCTTTGTTCCGGACTCAACCTCTGGTGATATATCGGAAGTTGCGACTGAGACGGGCGTGCCTGAGCATTAATTTGATATAGGCACGTAAATAGAGTTAGAAAGTTAAAGTTTTAGCTGTCCACCTCCACATCCCAGTCCTTGTCTTTCCAACCACAACAGGTACTTGTCTCTTGTGACTATCAGTGCCACACACCTGCCATTTCCCATCATATTTAGCTGTCTAGCTTAGTCTGACCACTTCGGACAGTTTGTTTGTTTTGTTTAAGGACACCACTGGAGCACATTGATTAATTAATCATCAGCTATTGGATGTCAAACATTTGGTAATTCTGACTTGTAGTCATCAGAAGAAACCCGCTACATTTTTCCAAATGAAGCAACGAATCTTTTATCTGCATTTTCCAACAAACAGGAAAACACATACAGTTTGTGATGCACTGGTTGTAACGAGAGACAAAAAACAACCAAAAAAAACCAACCAAAAAAACCACATACAAAAAAACTTTTCGGAGAGTGTCCAGTGACTACATGTACTTCTAACATGTTTAAGAGACATTTGTAACCGTGGGTCAGACTAGCTTAAAATTTAGTATATTTTGTTTAACGATTCAACTAGAGTACATTGATTATTGGATGTATTATTCAGAGAAAACTCGCTTAATATTTTTTCCCATTATCACCAAAGGGTCTTTTATGTGCACTTTTCTCCACAAACAGGAGAGCACATATCACGGCATTTGATATGCCAGTCATGGGGCACTGGTTGGTACGGGGTGGGGGGGGGGGGGGGGGGGGGGGGGGGACGATGGGTAAATTCAGTGTCTATTCCTGTCTATATATGTCTAAGTCTGTATGTTTATGTCTATTTGTATGCTGGAAATAAAACAGCCCATTTCAGCTTAGGATGTTTCAGAAGTGATCTCATGTGATAAGATGTTCTTTTAATACACCCACCACGCACAAAATGAAATCTGAGACGTGGTACAGCGCTCGCTTGATGCGCGGTCGGTTTGGGATCGATCCCCGTCAGTGGGCCAATTGCGCTATTTCTTGCTCCAGCCAGTGCACCACGACTGGTACATCAAAGGCCGTGGTATGTACTATCCTGTCTGTGGTATGGTGCACATAAAAGATCCCTTGCTGCCAATCGAAAAGAGTAGCCCATGAAGTGGCGACAGCGGGTTTCTTCTCTCAGTATCTTTGTGGTCCTTTAATCATATGTCCGACGCCATATATAACCGTAAGTAAAATGTGTTGAGTGCATCGTTAAATAAAACGACATTTCCTTCCTTTTATTTTTTAACAGGTGATTGTTTTGTTGTTTTCTTTGCGCGCGCGCGCGTGTGCGTGTGTGTGCGTGTGTGTGTGTCTTTATATAGATAATTTCAGGGTTGAGGCCTGACGTCAATATATATCTTAGATATTACCGTAAACAAATGCAAGTACATGTATGTACGTACATATGATTATCTGAAGTTACGTCAATAAGTTTATATTCAGATGTCACTAAATGTTAACTCTTTACTATATAATTATATGCATGTATATACAGCTCCCCTGGGGTGATTATTGTGTGGGGAGTGCCTGTGGACAATACCACCTTTTGAAGAAAGGAAACTATCTCCTAAATGGGGCATAACTAGAGTCAAACAAACCTGTTCAAGTTCAAACAGACTGTGAAGTCACATCATGACGTTAAACTCATACACAGGAACTGCTGCGGGCAAAGTCATAAAACCAATCCGTCTATGTAATCTATCAACTGATCTCATTCAAAATAAATAGACATAAATTCATTATATTCAGACCAGATGTAAACTGGAATTCCCTAAAAAAACCCGGAGGGTGTGTGTGTATATATATATATATATATATATATATATATATATATATATATATATACACACACACATATATATATACACACACACACAGTGAAACCTCTCAAAACCGGACGCTTTAAAAACCGGAATTCCATCAAAACCGGACGTTTCTCACAGCCCCTTTTTAAATATCTGTACAGAAGAGAACCTCTTTAAACCGGATACCTCTTAAGCCAGACTGTTTTCTTGGAAGCGAGGGTGTCCGGTTTAGAGGGGTTTCACTTATATATATATATATATATATATATATATATATATATATAGAGAGAGAGAGAGAGAGAGAGAGAGAGAGAGAGAGAGAGAGAGAGAGAGAGAGAGAGAGAGAGAGAGAGCTTATTGCATGAGCGGGAGTGCCATACGGAATTTATGAAACGGTTCCGTATGGCACTCCCGCAAATGTTATATAGAGGATAATAAACGAGTTATCAGTTATTATCAACTGTACGTCCCGAGTGAAATAATTTTCACTTGTCACCAGCTTTAGCGAGTAGTGAAAATTATTTCATGAGGGACATAAATTTGATAATAACTGGTACCGAGTTTGTTATTCTATTTATTACCCTAGCTATTTGGTGTGTGTTTTTAAGCTTTTATTTTCGATATACAGTGGCTACACGCCCATGTCTATAAAAACGATGAAAACCACTTTACACACTGTTCTGGGTATTGCTTTAACTATGTAATTTAATAACGGTTCAAAGATAACTTTCCCCCAAAACTAAAGTTCTATATATTCTGTAAAAAAAGTTATATTTGTAATGAATTGCATTAAACTACCATTTTATTACAAGTTTAACCCCGAAAACGCAAACGCTTTAAACTACGTGACGTCATTTTCTTTGTGTTACAGTACCGACAAGGTGATTGGTTTGTAAGCGTCAAATCGTCCAATAGTAGGGTACGTTAAATCAATGCAGAATATTTCCCACTGAGAAAATATGAAAAAAATTGTTTTCTTGTTACGAGTGACCGCTGGGGTAATAATACTTTCCAATGTACATGTATTATTATGATCCATGCTATAAAGA
Organism: Gigantopelta aegis; assembly: GCF_016097555.1. Classification (NCBI taxonomy): domain Eukaryota; kingdom Metazoa; phylum Mollusca; class Gastropoda; order Neomphalida; family Peltospiridae; genus Gigantopelta; species Gigantopelta aegis. The sequence continues at coordinate 16,683,157 of NC_054700.1, read as the reverse complement.
TAGCGTGAGGAAAATACGATATTTTGAATTGGTTGCTATTTTAAGAATATTTTACCTATGGGCCAAAATGTATTTTAGTAGCTTTGTTTTACATTACGTTTTGTATTTGTGACAATATTACCATACACAGAAACCATAGTAACTGTTGTAGTGCAACTTGCATCATTAGACTGATTTACTCTATTCTGTTTCAAAAGTAAAGCGATTTTTTTTTAATTAATAAAAAAAAAATATTATTGTTGATGAACCACGTGATATTCTAGGCCTAATGCACGTTAGTGTAACTCCCTTTATAAGTTTACCTTTCCCTAGAAAAATAATTAATGCAGCCGTTCGTACATTTTTTGTTTTATCTTAGTACCGAAGATTACAAATATGTTTCAGCTTCTTGTGCTAGGTTCAGACTATCAACTGCCATGACGGAGTTGGCCAATTCGACAGTTGCGTTGTAATTTCCCCCAACTCCCGACCTACGACGGGCGGGGGGTGCACTCAGACTAACAACTAATCGGTCGTAAGAGTTGTATACGATGATAATCGAGTTGTAAGAGTGCTCAGACTAGCAAATGGACAGCTGTAGAAGTCGTGAGATCGACGAGTTGGCCAACGCCGTCGTGACAGTTGGTAGTCTGACACTAGTATTATTACTGAATATTATAAATATGTATCAACGTCTTATGCTAGTTGTTAATTTGTGCGAGCCAGTCGTAGGTCGGGAGTTGGTGTAATGTACAACGCAAATGTCGAATTGGCCAACTTCGTCGTGACAGTCGATAGTCTGTGCCTAGCATTATCAACGCATACTTATCCAATCTTGACCCAGATTTCGACATTAGCATTAAACACGCGTGTATTGTTAGGTCCGGTTAACCAGTGAGTCAGTAACAGTTCCTTTAACAGTGAGTCACATCAGTTCTGTCGATGAAAGGACAGGGATGTTTTATGAACAAATCCCCAGTATATATCTATACATACATACATACATACATACATACATACATACATACATACATACATACATACATAAGATATATATATATCTATATATATATATATATATTATACGGCTATTTGCTATAGCTAAAATGAATTTAAAGGCATTCTGTCACGGATTTAAGAACCTTATTTCTCTAAAAATGGATAATAAATAAACATTACATTAATTGTTGGAAACCAAATCTAGCTATCGCATCACCTTAACTGAACCACGATTGAGTGAAATCCATGTCATCCCTCTCGGTAATTTTAGTTTCTGAATTATGGACCATTGCCATAATTAAATTATTTTTACAAAATGTCATTAATAAATGGAGTTTGGTGGCTATGAAGATGGTTGAATAAAGTACATTTAGGGACAAATCAAATTATTTTTGTTCAGGTAATACTCTGTTAGACCATTTAATAGGTCAGTAGTCTGTGACAATATGCCTTTAAAGTCGATGAACAGTTTGGTAGTTCATTGCTAGAGTCATATTATTTAGACAAGTTTAGATCACAGCTAACTTCTAAACATTTGTCTTTGTAAGTTTTGACGCGTAATACACGCACACATCTTGCCAACTCTTTTGTTTGGATTGGGGTTTTTGTTGTTGTTGTTTTGGGGAGGGGATTTGTACATTTATTAAAACTATCGAAATTCCCATTCGGCTAGGCTTCGTAACACGTTTATAACAAATACCTGTTCTTTTGTTAGCTCTAAATAATTACTGTTTAAGAACACGCCAAAACGTTGTCACCGTACAACGGAAGTACCTGTATTTGTTTTTTTAAAGGTATTTTTATTTTATTTATCATATTTAAAGAAATATGCTGAACATATCTACTGGCAGTGTAGAAAATGGGTTAAGATTAGTGTTAGGGTTAAGAAAATCATACAGTAATGATAAGAATCATTAATTTTATCAAAATGTTAACTTAAAAACATTTATTTAACCATGCACTCAACACATTTTTTTCTGGCTATATGGCGTCAGACATATAGTTAAGGACCACACAGATATAGAGAAAGGAAACCCGATGTCGCCACTTCATGGGCTGCTCTTTTCGATTAGCAGGAAGGGATCTTTTATATGCACCATCCCACAGACAGGATAGTACATTCCACGGCCTTTGTTACACCAGTTGTGGAGCACTGGCTGGAACGAGAAATAGCCCAATGGGTCCACGACGGGGATTGATCCCAGACCGACCTCGCATCAAGCGAATGCTTAATCCACTGGGCTACGTCACGCCCCACTTTTACAAAAATAGAAAATAAAAATTACAAATAACAAATTGTAAATATACCCTGATCATTTAGATAATGGATTAATCCATTATATTCATATTTAATTTTCAGTGTCTACATAAGATGGCATTTATTTAGCTGAAATTAACATTACATATAAAATGGAAAATCTACCCTGATAAAAATTAAAATCTGAAGTTTATCATTTTTGCAAAAACTACCCCCAACATATATATATATATATATAGTACATGTGCAGCTTTGGTGCAATCTAAAGCCCTGACATTAGCCAAATAGCACAAACCACAATGTTAGGTCAGTTGTTAGGTCATTTAACCCCATTCCCTCACCTTACCTGTAGGTGGTAGCTAATAATTTCAACCCACGATTAGAGAGTCATGGTTGAACATGATATTATTATAGATTTACTATATATATATATTAGAAGGATAGATGAGAATTTATATATTACATACTATATATATATATATATATATATATATATTATCTAATATATATAGATACTATATATATCTACATACATAGCATACCTATCTATATAGATACATATATATATAGATCTATATATACTATATTATATATATATATATATATAGAGACTATATAACTTATATAGTATATAGACATATATTATCTATTCTATATACTGATAGTCTATATATATCTATATATATGTCTATATATATAATATATATATTATGTATATATATATATATAATATATATGTATAGATATATTATATTATATATATATATAGATATATAGATAGGGATATATAGATATAATATATATATTATCGATATATATCTATCATTTCTGTTGACATATCTGATACAGGCGTTTAATATATGCACATATTATTAATATGTGTGTCACGTTTAACAAACGATTTAACTATACAGCGTTGTTTGTAGTCCGATACTTCTGTCATAAAAAAACTAACTTCAGTTGCGAGTGACGGGCAGGTGTACCGGACACTACGTAGGTACGTCAAAACATCGGAAGTACAGATTAGAAGGGGAAAAAAACCACATTGAAAAACGCTCAGTTATAAAACTGATTTGTATTACTTAATATTTTATTAAATGCTCGTTACAATAACACAGATCTATATTTGGCATGATTTAGCAATATACATGTAGTAGGGAATTAGGCCTACTCGTTCATATTTATGTTTATTTCCAGCGGAAATATTAGACTCATTTGTATTATGTGGGCGTGGCTTACGAAAAAGGGCGTAGCTTAAAATCGCATTTCGCTAGATGTTACATTCTGCTGGCTACGATTAAGTATTTCCGTAATTAATTTTGTTCAGTATATGACAGTGGCAGAGCTTAATCTCGACTTAAAAGATGAAAACCGATATCATCATTATAAACTACAGATACTTAACTCTTTGTTTTTATTACCAACAAGGATCTATTGCGTGTACTTTTCACCATACATACTACAAGTAGTGGTACATTGACTATAATCTAATCCACAACCTTTAGAACATCGATTTGGACAACTGATACCTACATTGAGCAAGCAACCAACGAGCAAATAGAAACTAACAATTAGCATGTCACCGCTGGTATTCCATAGATCAAATTACACTGCACGATCGTTCGACCTCTATCTAACACGCCAGTGAGCAATTTTACCAGATATATCTATAACTGTATTAGCTAAGTACTATGACTGTTAACACACTCTGCATAAGCGTACGAGACAGAGGGTCGGGGAGTGGGGGGTTTGGGGCAACTGCCCCCTGGGCTAAAGTAAATCCTAAAATTCAGGCTATAACTCAACTGATCAACATAGAATGATCGATCGTCACATCACAGATAACAATGTTACCAGATATACAGGTGTATTAGCTACTATGAGTTGTAACACATTCAATGTATTATTTTTGTTTTAACTGGTGTTCGTATTTAAGTTGTATCCGCAATATCGAAAAAAAAACCTTACAAAAACACGGTCTAAATTTGTGTAAACGTGAACTATTCGCTCAATGAGCGCCTTGCACCACTATGACTTTCAGAGTTGAAACACTTGATGTAAACGTGACTGTAAAGTGCTTGTTTCCCGAAGTCAAGTTTCTTCACTACATTTGCTCGACAGAAAGGAATAGCTCTCCGCATAAAACATAAATTGTAATACGACCATACATACAAATGGAATGCAAACCATGAACTTGTCCAGTTTTGCTAGCATGTGACAGATGGTCCTGGAGTCGTTAACCTTTCTCCCACTCACTCATTCTCCCTCACCCTACCCCGAAAAAATTTACAAAATTTGTTTTAATAAAACATGTATACATGTTACACAGGGTTTCTGCTAAAGGGTAAAATGGGTATGGCGCTATACCCAAATTGGTTTGCAGATTTTATTTTTTTAAGTTGAACTTTTAACAAAATTAATGAGTCTTATAATTACTGTATGATTTTCTTAACCCTAACCCTAACCCTAACCCTAAACCTAACCCACTTTCTTTCTGTGGGAGGCCCCTCATACCCCCTGTCGACAGTGGTTGTATTCAGCGCACATATTATAAATATTCAATTTTATAGCGCCATACCCAAAATTTCTTTCTGGCAGAAACACTGATACTATATATATATATATATACACTTGTGTGTGTGTGCTTTGTATATATATATATATATATATATATATATATATATATATATATGTGTGTGTGTGTGTGTGTGTGTGTGTCAAAGGCCGTGGTATGTGCTATCCTGTCTATGGGATGGTGCATATAAAAGATCCCTTGCTGCCAATCGAAAAGAGTAGCCCATGAAGTGGCGACAGCGGGTGTTCTCCTTCAATATCTGTGTGGTCCTTAACCATATGTCTGACGCCATATAACCGTAAATACAATGTGTTGAGTGCGTCCTTAAATAAAACATTTCCTTCTTTCCTTGGACTCTAGTGTCAGCAGGCACGGACTCTAGGGTCAACGATACCACGTTATCAACCTTAATATGCCTTCTCGTCAGCACTGGTCAAAGTTCCATAAATTACAAAGAAACTATGAAAAAGTACTGATATTTGCGGCACCAGTATACTAGAGAATATGGCTGCTATTTTTTGTTTCTTGCGTAACATGGGGAAACAAAGTCGATGTTTACATACAGTCACATGTATATCATACCGGCAAGAATAACAGATCGATATCCCACCTAGAACAAATGTTCAATACCTCCAGGGTAACCTTCCTGAAAATCAATATTGGTTTTCATTTTTTGTTTACTCTTGGATTTCTCCTTCTCATCGTGATTTATTTATAATTCATTGTGGACTGTGTCCGTACACAAAGGCACTTAATTACAAAAACCTGGCTCTTTGGCAAGCAGAAAGAGCAGCTTAACCTATCTATTATCACATGAGCTAGGTTAATCAAAGAAAGTAGATGGGGGTTTTTTTCTGTTCTTGTTATGTTTTAAAATTCATTTAAAGGGATCTGTACATTACAAATGTACTTTAACAACTAGAATTTAACAAATTACGATATTCTGACAAGAAACCAATATACCGACACTTACCATTAAAGGGACATTCCTGAGTTTGCTGCATTGTAAGATGTTTCCGACTAATAAAATATTTCTACGATTAAACTTTCATATTAAATATATATTTTTTTTTTAGAATATCAGTGTCTGTATGTTCAGTGTGTTTCTGGTCGTCTTGATATTTGTAAAAAGCCCAAACTGGATTCTGTCTTCAAATAATTTTGTACGTACGAAAAAATTATATTTTAGGAAATAAATGAAATTTAACCTAGTAAAAATATTAGAACGATCAGAAACACGTTTAATATACAGCCATTAATATTTTATGCAGAAAAATATATTTGATATGTAATTACAATCGTTAAAAAGTCTCTGTTAGTCGATAACATTTTAAAAATTGCAGCAAACTCAGGAATGTCTCTTTAATGGAAGAGTACTATTAATTTCAGGCTAAGGTAGAAAAACCGAATTATGTCACGGAGTATTCAAACCACTCTCAGAGGTTTTGCTAAACCCGAAATGCATCCAGGGTTATGGAGTGAAATTCAGTTTCATGAACATAACAAAAAATAATGATTAAACAATATATGTTTTAAAAAACATCACATCAGAAAACACACACACACACACACACACACACACACACACAACACACACACACACACATTAATAACGTCACATGGAAACAGTAGTCGATTAATATGAGAGAGAGAGAGAGAGAGAGAGAGAGAGAGAGAGAGAGAGAGAGAGAGAGAGAGACAGACAGACAGACAGACAGACAGACAAAGACAGAGACAGAGACAAGGAGACAGTGAGAGAGAGAGAGAGAGAGAGACAGACAGAGACAGACAGACAGACAGAGATATACAGAGAGAGGGAGAGAGAAAGACAGAGAGACAGAGACAGACAGACAGACAGAGAGAGAGAGAGAGAGGGGGGGGGGGGGAGATAAAGACATAGGCAGAAAAAAGACACAGAAACAGAGGGAGATAATTGGAATATTTGTGTCTTTTACTAATAATAAAACAATAAGCTTTTCTTCTTCTTTTTTTTTTCTTTTTTTTTTTTTAATAAATTCCAAAACCCTTTAAGCTTGAATCACAGATCAGTAGACCTGCCCGTACTCGAGCTTCAACACAGATCGAGTATCTCCTCTGGTTCGTTCTACTGGTCTCGGTGACCTTCGGTCTCCCTGAGGAAACTACCTGGCGATCAATACTATGGCACACATTTCCACAACACACGCATTGTGAACTAGTCGTTTGTTCACATAAAGCAGACGTGTTTTGTTGCTGTTCGGTGGGTTTTTTTTCACCATTCACTGTGGCCAATGCTGTATGTTATATATTATGTAAAACTAGAATAGGACCTCGTATGATGGACAACTAATGTCAAATCCTTTTGTAATGTCATGATGCTTTTATGTTTTCATAATATATTTTAAATTAAATTTTAAAAAGATAAATAAAACCACAAACAAACATGGATCCATCGAAGTATATGTGCATTTCAGATGGGACATCTTTACAGATTACATATTACTAATATTTATACCAGAGGGATGTACCTAGAGGGTGAGTGGGACAGGGACAATTGTACCATCTGAAAAATAAGGAAAAATTCCCTTTAACATGAGCTTAGAAGTCCCATTTTTTTCTATCTGCATAATCACCCCATTTAGTAATCGAGTCCGGAATCTTTGGGGGTTTTCATTGTCACCTCACGTATACATTATGTAGCTAGGTTAGACCATGAACCAGCATAAATGATTACCTTTGAACCCCCATTTCGACGCCTAATGCATAATTTGTTTTGTTAAAATTGTTAGTGTGTGTGTGTGTGTGTGTGTGTGAGAGAGAGAGAGAGAGAGAGAGAGAGAGAGAGAGAGAGAGAGAGAGAGAGAGAGAGAGAGAGAGAGAGAGAGAGAGAGAGAGAGAGCGAGAGTGTGTGTGTGTGTGTGTGTGTGTGTGTATGTGCGTGCATGTGTGTGTCACTGTGTATGTCACTGAGAGAGAGAGAGAGCAGAGAGACACACACACACACAGAGAGAGAGAGAGAGAGAGAGAGAGAGAGAGAGAGAGAGAGAGAGAGAGAGAGAGAGAGAGAGAGAGAGAGAGAACATGTGTATATATTTAAAACGGATATAACGAGATTTCGTTGACTCAGGTGTATTTTACATCACCTATCCATCAATAACTCTTACCTCATCAAGGCAATGAGTATCCTGTAGCCTCCCTTCTGTCGGACGACTTTGTGTAGCCCCGTCTCCCCCATGTTGTCGATGGCATCGACGTCGACGTCCTTGCACGCCAACATGTAGATGACGAGCACCATGTCCGGCTGCGAGAATCGGTCGGCATGTCGTACTATATGGTGGAGCAGACTCTCGCCCGTCGCCGCGTCCCGAGTGTTGGGATTCTTGCCGCTCTTCAAGTAATCACACATGCCCTTGATGACGGCATTTCTCTCTCCAGACTCTATGAGCTTGTAGACCTTGGTCTTTTTCAGATTCATCTCCGTCAACGAGGACGACTTCTGCTGGAGATCGTCTGCTCTCAACGGGAAGAAATAAAGGACACACGGAGACGAAGGGGAAAAAAACACCAGAAGAAGAAATAGTCCGTAGCGTGTAAACATGCAATTATCAAATTTCCCTTACATTCCACTAGACGCACAGAGCGTCACCTGACATGAACTCCCGTGTTAATGTAACAATTGTAACGCCTCGCTGCGTCACAGCAATATATATATATGTAGCCCTCTTAGTATGATATGACCTCAATTCGGTCTACTTTTTTTTTTTTTTTAAAGTATACGTACACCCAGACTTGTCTTGTTTACAGTGTCAATTCTTGTAGGCCTACTGAATTCGAGTACGATGAAAGATAAAAAATGTGATGGTAAACTGTCGGTTGTTATGGTAACTGCGATAATGTTATTAGTAGTATTGGTTTCAGATGTGGAAAACGAAATTGTTGTATATTGACTTAACAAGTAAATTACATTTATATATAGCAGCTGATCCATAAACGTGACAGCGCGATGAAGGCTAGGACGGGGGTGGAGTTATAAATATTACAAGAAGAAATAATCCTTTTTATTACTGAGTCATGACCTGCTGTAATTTAAAACTCATGATGAAATACAAGTTTGCAATTCGTAAGAAAGTTAAAATTCGTTTTGTTTAACGACACCACTAGAGCACATTGATTTATTAATCATCGGCTATTGGATGTCAAACATTTGGTAATTCTGACAGTCTTAGAGGAAACCCGCTACATTTTTACATTAGTAGCAAAGGATCTTTTATATGCACCATCGAACAGACAGGATAGCACATACCACAGCCTTTGACATACAAGTCGTGGTGCACTGGCTGGAACGAAAAATAGCCCAATGGACCCACTGACGGGTGTCGATCCTAGACTGACCGCGCATCAGGCGAGTGATTTACCACTGGGCTATGTCCCGCCCTGCAATTTGATATATATGCTATGTTTCGAAACACATGTAGAGTAGCCATTCCTGTTACAATGAAACAAAATCATACGCATTCTTTAAAACATCGATGCTAAACTGAATTTCCGTAGGCAATAAATAAATAAATAAATATATATAAATAAATTGAAAAAAAAAGAACAAAAAAAAGAACAAAAATATACAACATTCTGACAGTCTCAGATGAAACCCGCTACATTTTTACATTAGTAGCAAGGAATCTTTTATATGCACCATCCCACAGACAGGATAGCACATACCACAGCCTTTAACATACCAGTCTAAACTGGCTCAATAAAGGTATTTGCCTTATAAGAGACCTACTTGTTTGAACTGGTGAAAATAAAACGTTTTCATTAATTTTCACAAAGAGATTTTATTCTACACGGTGATTATATATTATATTTTAAACTAATATTCCCAGGTTATGGCTTAATTTTAAAGATCACAGATTTAATACGGACACATTATTTACTGATACTATTCTCAATAAACTGAAAAATAATATAAGTTGTAAATATATATATATATACTCTTCAAAAAAAGAAACGCAAAAGGGTACAAATGGGTTATAACACCGATTTTATGTTTCCTACCGGTTCATGCTTTGTGAATATAAGGTCATTGCATGTCCCAAACACATTCCCACGGTTACATTCGATAAAACGCAGCTACTGTACAATAAAGTTCCAAAATGTGAATATTCGCAAAAACGCAGCCACGTGCAAACCATGTCACCACTGCACGTGCGTTGTCTGCACGTGCAACATGAACACCGACAGTATAAAAGTGCAGGGTGTTCGCTTGCCTGGCCTCTGTATCTGGCCGACAGTTGACAATCCAGGACATGCCACGTCTTAGTGAACCGCAGAGAAACAATGCCATCGGCCGACTAGACGCAGGCGAATCCAGAACGGCCGTTGCCAGGGCATTCCATGTGTCCCCAAGCACCATCTCCAGACTGTGGGACCGTTACCAGCAACATGGATCAACACGTGACCTCCCTAGATCCGGTCGACCACGGGTCACTACCCCCGGGCAGGACCGCTACATCCGGGTACGCCACCTTCGGGAACGATTGACTACTGCCACCTCCACAGCCGCAGCAATATCCGGTTTGCGCAGGATATCCAACCAGACCGTACGGAACCGCCTACGTGAGGTAGGAATTCGTGCCAGACGTCCAGTTCGAGGTGTCATCTTAACACCACAACACCGTCGACTCCGACTGCAGTGGTGCCAGATTCATCGACAATGGCCTCAACTGCGATGGAGACAGGTGTGGTTCAGTGACGAGTACCGATTTCTGCTCCGACGTCATGATGGAAGATGTCGCGTGTATAGGCGTCGTGGTGAACGTTATGCGGCAAACTGCGTGCAGGAAGTGGACAGATTCGGCGGGGGTAGTGTCATGGTGTGGGCAGCCATCTCACACACTGGCAGAACTGACCTGGTCCACGTGCAGGGCAACCTGAATGCACAGGGCTACATTGACCAGATCCTCCGGCCACACATCGTTCCAGTTATGGCCAACGCCAACGCAGTGTTCCAACATGACAACGCCAGGCCTCACACAGCACGTCTCACAACGGCTTTCCTACAGAACAACAACATTAATGTCCTTCCTTGGTCATCGATATCACCGGATTTGAACCCAATTGAGCATCTATGGGACGAGTTGGACCGACGCCTCCGACAGCGACAACCACAGCCCCAGACCCTGCCCGAGCTGGCAGCAGCCTTGCAGGCCGAGTGGGCCACCATCCCCCGGGACGTCATCCGAACTCTGGTTGCTTCAATGGGCAGGCGGTGCCAGGCAGTTGTCAACACACGCGGAGGCCACACCCGGTATTGACTCCAGATGACCTTGACCTTGGTGGTGTGTCCTATCACTTACTCACAATGGACTAGAGTGAATTGTGAACAATCCTGCAACATTTGGTAATTATCGGACTCACCATTCAATAATTAAATCAATTCTCCAAATGTTACGACAATGTGGTTTTGCGTTTCTTCTTTTGAAGAGTATATATTGGGGTGGCAGAGGCGGCGGCCGCAGCTCCAATAATTTGACTAGTCGAGATCGCCGTCTAAAGAATTTTACCACTTTACAAAATTGTATTTGTTATGCAAAACGGTCCTGGTCCAAATCGGTTTTGTCGTTATAGATTAATATTAAATTTGTATATAGATATCAATATCCATATCCGATACGCCTGCCATGATATGCTAAATAGTCATTTAGAGGATAACCATAAGCAGTTTTTAGATTTGCGGGTGTTATTGTCTATTTGACCCCGCAAATGTAATTTTTGACCGAAGGCGTTAGCTTGAGGTCAAAAATGAAACATTTGCGGGCATGAAATAGACAATAACTCCCGCAAATCTAAAAATTCAATATGGTTATGTCCATTGTAAACTGAATCGTTTTTCTACGGAACTAACTTTATATTTGGTATTTCTCTGAAATCATAACACTGATCAACATACTTGTGATGATTCCCGCAACCAGCGAATGTTCGTTTTCGGCCTTGCGAAGAGTAAAAACATACCTAAGTACCAATATGTCGCAGAAAAGGTTAAATCACCTGATGATTTTGCATGTACATGAGGACAGATTGGACAGCTTGGATATGAAATCTGTAGGCAATGCATTTTTGCTGTGGTCACGATAAAAGAGTTTTAAAAAATTGAGTACCGGTAATGCAAAAAACCCACACAAAAAACAAAACCCCCCACACAAATGGCATATTATCTGAGACATGATCGGAGACGCACACCCATTAAAAAACAGAAGCGCCTTCCAGTGGTGTGGCCTGAATGCATTTATAAAATTTCATAAAAGTTTTTAAAATGTAACTAAACGCTATATAATTTGCATTTCTTTTTGTATAAAATAGCAACACATTTTATCACAATCAAATATTATTTATAATGTCCAGAAGCCATTAAAATAGTTTTTTTTCAGTATCTACATTTCAAAATTTCCCCGTGGGAGCATGCCCCCGGACCACCTAGCAAATTCGAGCAACTTCGTGGTCCTCAACATCGCTAATCCGCCGCCCCAATGTCACAATCGTACACACACACACACACACACATACATACATATATATATATATATATGCACTTAAACTCCGTTCAGTCAAATCTGTAACGAATTGGTGACACTTAATTCTGAAATTACAGAGAACTTCTTATCGTTAGATACATTTCAGTTGTGAGATAAATGGCATCTAACGGCCACTCATGTATTATTCTCAATTTAAATACACTTTATAGATGTTTAAAAAAATTCTTTCTTGGTTATTACAAAAATAGAAAGAAAATATAGACCCTATAAAACCTCACTTTTTCCTGTTGTAGATGACTACTTACTTATGACTAAAGTGTGTATCCACCATCAAATACCGGTTACTACATTGTAATTGCATAAAGGTTTGTAGAAAATATTTTGTATTTACAATGTTACCCATTATACTTTAGCCACTTGAGTATCAAGCAAATGCAAATGTGGCAATTATTTTTCCCATGGGCGTATGGGGACTCTTTGATTTAGGGGGGCTGGAGGGGTTGATTTGCCCGAAATTTTTATCAGATATTTTCCCACTGTTTTCCCACTGTTTTGCCAATTGCCCCCCCCCCCCCCCCCCCCTCCCCCCCCCCCCGAGTCGTACGCCCATGATTTTTCCTGGCATAAACTCTTTAAAAAAATACAAAATAATAAATAATAAAAACCCATAAAAAAAACCCCAATAAAATAGGCAAGGTAAGGCAAGGTCAGGAAAAACAAAATAAGTAAATAAATAGATAGATAAGTAAGTAAGTAAATATATATATATATACTGAACACAAAAAGAAACTTCCGATTTGTACATATAGTATTTGTTGTGTTAAAGAATTCGTTGTGTAATGAAATTATATAGGTAGTATTAGCCTTGAGCTGTATTATCAGGATTCATGAATTTTATCGATTATTTTTGCACTGTTAATCGTCGACAACGTGAAATTCAGTTTGCACGTGCATGCATGGTTCGACATGTCCCGTGTAGTATTCGGTCAATTTGTTTTACTTGTCTTACTGACATTGTTGTCAAGTAAACGAAAACGCTTCAAAATTTGTAAAAAAAGAGTAACGTTTTTTACATTGTAGCATTTTTAGTATGCCAAGAATACCCAATAATTTACGCGAACGGGCGATTGGCATTCTTGATGCTGGCATGTCGACAGAAGACGTTGTAAGGAATGTTGGGAGTTCTAGTCGAGCGATACGAAATCTTCGCGTAAGATTTCGAACGACAAGAAGCACCAACGACTTACCACGACGTGGACGTCCGCGTGTTACAACGCGTGGTCAAGACCGCTATATCATGAACACGCATTTGCGCAATCGATTCCAAACTGCCACTGCTACTGCTGCTAACACACCTGGGCTTCATAATAACCGAATCAGTGGGCAGACTGTTCGTAATCGTCTGCGGGAGAACGGTTTACATGCACGGCGTCCTTACGTCGGATGCGTTTTAACGCAACGTCATCGTCTAAATCGTCTTAATTGGGCACGTGTACACACTCGTTGGATACGGCGGCGCTGGAATACCGTTCTTTTTTCGGATGAATCCAGATTTTGTTTACAACGTGGTGATGGCAGGGGTGCGCATCTACCGTAAGAGAAATGAACGCTATGCTGACTGTTGTGTTCTTGAACGAGATCGTTTCGGGGGTGGGGGTTGTGTCATGGTCTGGGCAGCCATTGCCCATGGATATCGTTCACCACTAGTCGTCATTGATGGCAATTTAAATGCTCAACATTACCGCGATGACATTCTCGCTCATCACGTCATTCCTCTGTTCCATAACAACGCCAACATCTCGATTTTTCAGCATGATAATGCCACCTCTCATACAACTAGAGACACTGTAAATTTTCTTAGGACAAATAACATTGATTTCATTGATGACTGGCCCGCTAAAAGTCCTGATCTCAACCCCATCGAGCATGTCTGGGATAGTCTGGACAGACGATTGAGGCGTCATCCGAACCGACCCGCTAACATATATATATATACTCTTCAAAAAAAGAAACGCAAAAGGGTACAAATGGGTTATAACTCCGATTTTATGTTTCCTACCGGTTCATGCTTTGTAAATATAAGGGCATTGCATGTCCCAAACACATTCCCACGGTTACATTCGATAAAACGCAGCTACTGTACAATAAAGTTCCAAAATGTGAATATTCGCAAAAACGCAGCCACGTGCAAACCATGTCACCACTGCACGTGCGTTGTCTGCACGTGCAACATGAACACCGACAGTATAAAAGTGCAGGGGTGTTCGCTGCCTGGTCTCTGTATCTGGCCGACAGTTGACAATCCAGGACATGCCACGTCTCAGTGAACCGCAGAGAAACAATGCCATCGGCCGACTAGACGCAGGCGAATCCAGAACGGCCGTTGCCAGGGCATTCCATGTGTCCCCAATCACCATCTCCAGACTGTGGGACCGTTACCAGCAACATGGATCAACACGTGACCTCCCTAGATCCGGTCGACCACGGGTGACTACCCCCGGGCAGGACCGCTACATCCGGGTACGCCACCTTCGGGAACGATTGACTACTGCCACCTCCACAGCCGCAGCAATACCAGGTTTGCGCAGGATATCCGACCAGACCGTACGGAACCGCCTACGTGAGGTAGGAATTCGTGCCAGACGTCCAGTTCGAGGTGTCATCTTAACACCACAACACCGTCGACTCCGACTGCAGTGGTGCCAGATTCATCGACAATGGCCTCAACTGCGATGGAGACAGGTGTGGTTCAGTGACGAGTCCCGATTTCTGCTCCGACGTCATGATGGAAGATGTCGCGTGTATAGGCGTCGTGGTGAACGTTATACGGCAAACTGCGTGCAGGAAGTGGACAGATTCGGCGGGGGTAGTGTCATGGTGTGGGCAGCCATCTCACACACTGGCAGAACTGACCTGGTCCACGTGCAGGGCAACTGAATGCACAGGGCTACATTGACCAGATTCCGGCCACACATCGTTCCAGTTATGGCCAACGCCAACGCAGTGTTCCAACATGACAACGCCAGGCCTCACACAGCACGTCTCACAACGGCTTTCCTACAGAACAACAACATTAATGTCCTTCCTTGGCCATCGACATCACCGGATTTGAACCCAATTGAGCATCTATGGGACGAGTTGGACCGACGCCTCCGACAGCGACAACCACAGCCCCAGACCCTGCCCGAGCTGGCAGCAGCCTTGCAGGCCGAGTGGGCCACCATCCCCCGGGACGTCATCCGTACTCTGGTTGCTTCAATGGGCAGGCGGTGCCAGGCAGTTGTCAACACACGCGGAGGCCACACCCGGTATTGACTCCAGATGACCTTGACCTTGGTGGTGTGTCCTATCACTTACTCACAATGGACTAGAGTGAATTGTGAACAATCCTGCAACATTTGGTAATTATCGGACTCACCATTCAATACTTAAATCAATTCTCCAAATGTTACGACAATGTGGTTTTGCGTTTCTTCTTTTGAAGAGTATATATATATATGTAAATAAATGTATGTTATAATACCTAAAACAGTACAGTATATACGTTAGAGTTGTTCAAAATCGCGAATTCCATTGGATATATAGGCCTTGATCACTGCCAGATTCCTTTCATTAATACACGAATTTACGGATTATGGTTACTAAATATGTGTACTCAATTTTTATTTTGAAATATGGCACATGTATTTTATAACTAAACTGTAAGCCTGGATTTTAACGTTTGATTTTCTTTACAGCTAATGACCATACAAAATTAAACGATTTTTTTCAATATAAATGCAATGTAACATAAATTAATAACTCCGTTTATGGTTTATATGTTTCAGGAAGTTCGTATGCCTAATCACCTATACAAACTTACCTGTTCGAAAATGACACCTAGTCATTGCTATTTTGTTCTTTAAACATGATTTTCTGTCTTTAATTTACATAGGCCCTATAGGACTAATATCAAATTAAACAAACAATGAACATAAATAAAAATAGAAAATCTAATAATATTAGTCAAATTACGTTGTAATTTTAGAAGTGGGAATGGTATCAGTGTCATAAAATGTAACAGGGTGGAGTAATGGGTAAAACAATGCCACATTTTGCGCCACGTAAATTGTTTTTGACCAACTCCACAACATTTCACTGAGGTGGTTACTAAACTTATCGTTCAAAACCTATTTCAACTAATTAGGGTATAGTTGTTACATATTAATCATATGACTCTCATGAATCTTGGATTGTTTGCCCACCCCAACTCACAAACACGCAAACACACAGTGACACTCGATAAAGATACCCAAACAACTAACAATTCAGTTTATTACCCAATACCAAACAATGGTGTTAGCAAACAGATATAAGAATTTTGTAACATCAATAACAACAACAACAACAACAACACATGCCACCACGTAAGCTAGACATACAGTTACATACTAGTTTTCAATGAGGTATTATGCATTTCTCAACAGACAGAAGAGCACACATTTTTAAAATTGTTTATAGAGAATACGGTAAGTGATCTTCAAAGGAAAAACAACTAGACTGGTTTTGACCCGTTTGCTATTTTTTCGTTTTAGGCGTAGCGCATTACTGAAAATTATCAGTTCAATATTATTTGAAGTAGACGCCTGCAGAACGACGCAAAATTGTTAAAGTTTATACTAAATACTCAGCAAAATGGGACTTCTCAGTGGAGCTTGGTGCCCAGTTTTGGTTGTCACAGCGTCATCGTTTACATCACTGCCAGTTGCATATTTTCTTAACAAGCTTGACGCGATGAAAGATGACCGCCTTGTTTTTGTCACCGGGATTGTTTGTATGATTCTCGCTTTATTGATTCCAGCGCTCTGCATCCGCCGTTTCTTCCGAAACGTGGATCCACTCATTTATGGTTCGTATTAGTTCGTCCTGTTGCATTCAAATCTGTATTATTTATGTACAATGATTTTTAGCGCTGTGTATTAACAGTAAACCTGATGGCGTTCTTGACCTATTTTCGTATTTTGAAATTTAATTGTTCTCCGGGCCGCTATGCGTATTACTGTGTGTAAGACCCAAGTTGTCTTTGTTTTAATTATATTTAAATGTCTTGGTGTCTGTCAAAAACACTGACAGTTGAAATTTATTGTAAGGGAGATAACTAGGAAATAGTTACAAGTACTACCGGTTATTTCCTGTAAAATACGCCAACACAAACTCTCTTAACCTGGATTTTCATTACCTCTTCACCCAATAATCATATGAGATCAAATATTAACCAACAAAGAAAAAAACAAGGCTGTTGTATATGCTATCCTGTCTGTGGGATGGTGCATATAAGAACCCATGCTACTAATGGAAAAATGTGTGTTTTCTCTCTAAAATTACCAAAAGTTTGTCATTCAATAGTCGACAATTAATTAATCCAGGGGACCAGACAACTCGGCCGGGGGGACAACTCGGCCCTGTGTCCGAGACAACTCGGCCCTGTGTGAGTATGATAGTTGGCCATGTCGTAGTATTGTACTATAGTAATAATAATGCATTATTCTGATAGATACCGCTAACTATATGGTCACCATTAAGAATGACAATTGTGCATGTCGTACGCGCATATCGTAGTGTCGGATGGGTTTCTAGAAGTATTGTACTATAGAAATAACGCAAAAAACATTTGCCAAATTCTCACATTTATTACATTAAACACACATATATACGTAAAAAACCAACAGAACACATATACATAAATAGTTATAATAATGAAATAAAACACCAATCACCAAAATAACATAGAAATAAAACGTCCAGCAAAAGATAAAAGTCAGTGCGCAAAAGGGGCGTAGAGCTTTCCACAGGCCGACAGGAATCTAGAAGTGGACACGTCACCATCTGTGTAGCATCCCCACAGTTCGAAAATTTTCCCCGGTAGATTCCTGAAGGCCTTCCTCTGTCGCCGTCGCATCTTCCTCTTCAAGACAAACCGGCATAACAAATATAAACATAGGTTTAAAGATCCACATATTCGCATAGTCATTTGTCTCAAAGTCTGCTACAAATTCAAGAAATGTATTTTAAATGTTTAATCCCCTGAAATATAAATACCTGTCTCAAAATCGTTTCGGGACGTTTAGGTTAAGGTGGGACTAATTCTATACTAACAAAAACACATTCTTTTATTTCAGTGAGAATACTTTAATTTAAAAAACAACACTTGTCCAACAAGTTGTCTCTGGACTCCGGGCCGAGTTGTCTCGCAGTGGGCCGGGTTGTCTCAGAACTCTGGGCCGAGTTGTCTCGACGTGGGCCGAGTTGTCTGGCATTCATTAATCCAGGGTTAGCTCTGGCACTCATCAAATTTGCCAATTGTGAATTTCAAAAACAAGTCGTGAATTTTATTTTAATTTGGTGAAATAATTTCATGAAATAATTGATATTTTGATAGAAAATAAGTAGTTTCTGCAATTTTTGAAGTTTAAGATTATTTGGCGAAATTTTTGGCTGACCCAGAGCTAGCCTAGTAATCAGTGTGCTGTAGTGGTGTTATTAAACAAAACAAACTTTATTATTTCAAAACTTAAATTACTTGAATTCAGCAATGGCACTACTTATTAATGAATATTCTGTCTTACAAGTTTCTTTCAAAATTTCAAGAGTAAACACCACCTTGTACATCAATGAGAACCCAAACAAGTAAATGCTACATTGGGTAGAGTATCATTAAATAGATATTTACAAAATATTTACTTGTCAGTTTAAAGGTAGGGTCAACTCAAACAAGAGCCTTATGTGTTGGAAAGATGCATAACCGGACCACCAACACATACTGACACTTTAGCAAATGAAAAACGCGTAATTTTAGAGTTAATAAAAAAAACATGATTATTCCTGCTAACTGGGGGCAACCATTTTGTTTCGTTTTTGTGACGTCCGGTGGGATAGCTAGGGGCGAAGTGACGTCAGCTCCTGACCATCTTCTGTATGTACAGTGTAAACAAAAGCAGTAATTTTCGACAAGGCGCTTCTCTTTGATCAACTTGACTTGTAAAACAGCATAAATCATTAAATGACGTAATAATATAATAAACTATTTTAACTAAATATATTTCAAGTTGCATTAACGGAACGAAATGGGGTTATAGTATTTTTCTCTGTTAAATAATCCAAAGGAAAAATGTACACTATTAGGCCTATTGATATGCTACGTTGGAGCAAAAACGACAATCCACGATACCCAAGTGATAATTTTCTTTTCCTTAGGACTACGTAATTGGTCAGTTCTGTGGTTTTAGATGGAATAGTCTACTTAATCAATAGTTTTACAGAACTATTTACAGTAATAAACCATGTCCATTACAATTTTAGGGGCGACAGGTAATATTCCACAATTCCGGTATGTATTTTTGTGTCTAGACAGCGTCAATTAATTGGCTCGTCTGGTTACCAATCAAATACACACCTGCCAATCAGAAATCACAGGTAGAAGCAACTAACAGCATAGACCAATTAACTAAGAAAACACTCCGTGTATCATTTCAGAACGTAGGTTAATGCATGGGAAAAACATTGTTAATTGTTTCGACTTGTGTAACCACTTTGACAATGGTATTTTATTTTGTATTGAAAAATAATATATATAGTGCTGGATATACTTACTGTTGGCTTACTGGGATGTGTATTATTACAGAACATTGCAATGTATGACTATTTATCATCCCGCAAAAACCAGGTAGATTGTGTTTCTCTAGTTCTAAGGCTCATTCCTGACGTGATGCGTTAAGTATTACGTAACCACCAGCTCGCCAGAGGGCGTACTCACTGAGATGGTACAAAATGGCTGCGCCCGTTATATATAATAATCATCACATTTAACCGTTTTATTAATTAACTATACGATTATACGTGTTGATATTAAGCAATAATGTGCATAATATATTGTTGAATATGCATACCAGGCCAAATGCCTTAATTATCCTCTCCTTTAAGAATCATGGAGTTGTATATCTTTGTGATATAACTTAATTATTGGCAAGTATTACATGTACATACATATGTTAGACTGTGTAACAATACTAGCATACATGTATGTAAAACACTTATGGACATTTGTTTTTGGTTAGGAATTCTTTGTACAGATTTTTGTACAGCTATTTTAATTTGAAACAATTTACAAGTTTTTATATATATATATATATATATATATATAATGTGTGTGTGTGTGTGTGTATATATATATATATATATATATATATATATATATATATATATATATATACACACATATATATATATATATATGTGTGTGTGTATATATATATATATATATATATATATATATATATACACACACACATATATATATATATATATATATATATATATATATATATATATATATATATATATATATATATATATATATATATATATATATATATACATACTCTTAAAAAAAAGTTGGGGAACCAGAAATATTAATGTTAATATCAACTATTAGACTGAACATACGTTTTGACCACAGACATCCTAGTAAAGAACATCCAGGTCTGTTTATCAACACACTGAAACACATTCCATAGTTTGCACGTGCATCACACAGTTGCCCCATACACGTGTGTGGGGTGTCATTCTCGATTTTGAAAATTTCCAGGAAGGTCCATTAATCACTGTGGAACATTATTTCTGTCAATCTTTTTCATTCTGTTGACCATACAGTTGTTATTGTTTTGTTTTTAGTCATTTTTATTGTTTGAATTTGCGATTTACTGATAAAAAAAAACCCGTCAACTTTAAATTTCACTTCTGACCCCAACTGTCCTTCAAGATCTTTGGTGGTCATAAATCCTACTGTAATACCGGTTGTAATGTTTAAATTCTTATTAGAGTTACCCTACTTTTTTTTTGAAGAGTATATTTTGAATGTTTTTATATTTGAACATTCTATTGCTGTTGGTACTCATTTCTTGTTCTTAAATATAATATACTACTCAAAAGAATTTAAGGGTCAAACGATATTTTCGACATTATTTTCTGAATGTCAATTATATTAGCTAGACCATAATGTCACGCATGGTATTGTTCCATTTTGACGAAAGTGGGTCTAAGCAACCCATAAATGAATTAAAATCCACTGTCATTGACACTGTCGACTAGTTCTAATGGCGAAAACATGCTTACATTTGCACGTAAATTAGGGCGAAAGCGAAAGGTCTGCTAAGTGCCCATAACTTGCTTTTTCACAAAGCGCTTCATTTGCACGCTTTGCATGTGTATTCCATGTTCCCAATGCTGAATTTCCGTATAATTGGAGCTTGCGTTCGTGTATGGTGCACACTCCAAATTCGACAATGGTACGACGTCAAATGACTATCGAAGATCGAGGAAGGCCTATTGCTTGGCTTCGGGATGGCAATACGCAAAGAAATGTTGCTCTGAGACTTGGTGTCAGTCAGAGTGTCGTTGGCCGACTGGCAACGGTACCAAGCAACGAATTCTGTTCGAAATCGTCCACGTTCGGGAAGACCCCGAAGCACTACAAATAAAGAGGACCGCTACTTCACCAATATGGCTCTACGTCAACGCACAACCACTGCACGCCGATTACGTGACAATCTGCGGACTGCGACTGGAACTCGAGTGTCTGATCAAACCATACGCAATCGTCTGAGAGCCAATAATCTACGCTGCCGTCGCCAGGCTGTTCGACCACCACTCCTACCACATCACAGAACGGCCAGTCGTCACTGGAGCATGCTTCATCTGCGGTGGCAACGTGTTCAGTGGGGTCGAGTGATGTTCACTGATAGTCCAGGTTTAGTCTCCAGTTCAACGACGGTCGGGTTCGTGTCTACAGACGTCCTGGGGAGCGCTTCGCTGACGTTAACGTTAGACAACGTCACTGGTTTGGTGGTGGCAGCGTCATGGTGTGGGGCGGCATCTCTATCCACCACAGGACCCCCCTCTATGTGGTGGATGGCAATCTGAATGGAATCCGCTATCTGAATGAGATTATCCGGCTGTTGGTTCTCCCAGGCCTTCAGCAGATTGGCGGCGGGGCAGTTCTGCAGGATGGCAATGCCAGACCCCACCGCGCCAGGGTGGTAACGGACTTTCTCAGACAACAAGGTATCGCCAGGATGGATTGGCCAGCATATTCGCCTGACTTGGCCCCAGTAGAGCACGTCTGGGATGAATTAGGCAGGAGAGTTCGGGATAACCATGCCCCTCCGGCCAACCTTCATGATCTGGGTCAACTTCTTATGGCAGAGTAGCAGGCCATTCCCCAAGAGTTCTTCAGACGTCTGATCAACAGCATGAGGCAACGATGTGTCGAGTGTATTCGCGCCAGGGGTGGATTCACACACTATTAAACGAATGTTCTAATGTGTAAAATCCATGTTTGACAACCTTCAACTTTGACAGCATGTCATGTGACCTTCTTGTATACAGTGACGTTTATTTGTGTTTTTTTGTAAATATGGAACAATAAATAAAAAATTTGGTGTAGTTTACATCATCAATCTAATACACTCTGAAACTTATTTGGTTATAAATTTTTGACCCTTAAATTCTTTTGAGTAGTATATTATGTATGTTTTACGGTTAAAACACATGTTCTATTTCTCTTCTTCAGCAATCATTCCTTTTGCTTGGGCAGCTGTTTGGTCGCTATTAATAGGATTGGAGTTAGATGGATTCATTGCTGGTGTTATATCATTTTATGTGGAACATGGGGAGCCCTATTTTAAAACAGCCTATGGGACAAGCATCCTCTTCTGGGATGGCTTCATCCACTTCCCTCTGTATCTCGCAGTGATTGCCTTGTATTGTCACAGGTTTGCAAACTACCACTACAATGTGCATTGGATGTGTTTATTACACATTAAGAACACCTCTCCCACCCAGGGCCCTCAATAGTTTAAGAAGTAGCAGGCTACAACAGTGATGATAGCAGGGGGGGGGGGGGGGGGGGTCTGGGGGCCCTCCCCGAGAAACATTTGAAAATTCGAACCTCTGAGATGCATTCTCATGGCCTCTGTTAGCGCAAATCAAGACAAATAAACAACTATTTTGGCACCTTGTTTGGATTCCTTTTGTAGGAGACTTTATTAAAGAAGAGAAAGCACTTTTTTTTTTACCATCAACGAAAAGAAGGCGGCAGCAAAAGCTGTTTCAGGCGGCGATTTGCCGCCGGAGACTGGGTACTTTTGAGGGCTCTGCTCCCACCCCCACCCCCTCCTCTGTTTACATGTACCTGTATTACTGAACTGAATTCATATACATGTGTATTATAAAGAGTAAAGTAGAAAATTGCTATGAATTTATAGGTGACTAAATTGACTTAGATCTGCTTTAGTTTAAATGACCAGGGCGTCTAGAATTGTTTTAAAATTCACTAGCCATGGGATCATTGGTTTTTAAAATTCACTAGCCCTACTTTACTTTAAGTTAATACAATTTTACTAAATAATAGTAATAATCAGATATGTCACCCAAAGAGGTCAGAATATTCATATTTACAAAATAGACTTAGCTGCAAAATAATCCATAATCTAGAAGCCCTGAATGGCATATGTACATGTACTTTTCTTGTACTTAATGTATGTATGTAATTGTGTATGATATAACCGGGTTGATGCCAGAGTCTGGAGAAAACGTTTTTCATTAGTTTACAGGCTCAAAATACTGATGTTATCAGGTAGCAGGCATTGAATCTGTTTATTTTTATACACGTTTGGTGGGTTTTTTTTATTATGCGCCGATTTATATCAACATAGAGCTGTCAATACCTAGAGGACATTTGTGAAATAAACGTCAGATGTCAAACAGTACACCATGCAGCATAGTAATGATCAATGGATTCATGTATTCCAAATATATCGTAAACTTGCCTCAATTGGTAACTAGTGTTCACCTGAGATGTTTGTGTCATTGGATCAAACCTCCTCTGTGGACCCATTGTGTTTTTTTCCTGTTCCAACCAGTACCTCATGTCTGGTATATATTATCAGAGGCCATGGAATGTGTTGTTCTGTGCATATACATACATGTATGTAAGAGATCCCTTGCTGTTATGTCTGGTAGTCTGGGTATGGCGCCATGGAATTGAATATTTACAATGTGTGACAGGGGGTCTGGGGGCCTCCCCCAGAAAGAAAATGGGTTAGATTTAGGGTTATAGGGTTAAGAAAATCATACAGTAATGATAAGAGTCATTAATTTGGTCAAAAGGTGAACCTAAAAAAAATAATTAAATGTGCAAAATGTTTGGGTATGGCGCCATACCTGTTTTACCCTCTAGCAGAAACCCTGGAAGTTGAGTTAACATGTGTCCATCTGTTCCAAAATGTGGCATAATATGCCTCCATACAAATACTTAATTTCTAATAAACACATCCAATGATTTGCCTGCATGCATGATTATAAACTTCTGCATTTGTTTCTGTCATTTCCTTTGTAAATATATACGTGTGTAATTGTGTAACAGTGTGGCTTGCATGCTTTGTTGGTTAAATGTAAAACATGTAGCAAATACTTAACTAACCAGTGTTAAAACTGCATGCATGTACTATTACTAACAAGTATTTTAAATTATGACAGAGATAAGTGTTGGGAATTTGGATGAAATTTTGTGATAAGTTATAACTGTACTGCTTCGGCTTTATTAAAGAGACATTCCTGAGTTATCGACAAACAGACTTTTTAACGATTGTAATTACATATCAAGTATATTTTTCTGCATAAAATATTAGTGGCTGTATATTAAACGTGTTTCTCATCGTTCTACTGTTTGTACTAGGTTCAATTTCATTTTATATCCTGAAATATACGTTTTCATAGGTACAAAATTATTTGAAGACAAAATCCAGTGTGGGCTTCTTACAAATGTTAAGACGACCAGAAACACATTGAATATACAGACCCTGATATTCTAAACAAGAAAATATATTTAATATGTAAGTTTAATAGTAGAAATATTTTATTTTTTGGAAACATCTTACAATGCAGCAAACTCAGGAAACAGAAAAGTGTTCTAGAATTTTAAAAAAGTGCAGTTTTATGTATCTTAAAATTGTAAAAACATTGGTCAAGATAAATAAATAAAAAAGCAATACTTATTCATAGTGAAAAATGTGGTCTGCACAACGGAGTTGAAATTATATTTTATAGTTTTAATATTTTGAGTTTCTTTACTGTTTTATAGTTTTAATATTTTGAGTTTCTTTACTGAAAGTTATGGAAAATAAAATTTGTTGATGACATTAAACTTTTCTCATTTAACATAACAGAAGAAGAGATTGGCAATTTGTATAATTTGAAACATTTATGTTATGGGGACTACATGTTTGATATTAATTTTTTTTTTGAAAATTGTACAAATTGTGTAGATTCAGTTACTAAAATGACAGATTCTAGTTTTTAAACACTATCGTACGGGATATTTTTTTTACCATTAGAGCTGTTTTTGATCATTGAAGTCAGACATTACTTACATTTTATAGTTTAGAATATCCATTTCCAAACATCTGAAGTGATTCTGGTCATCCTTTTGTTTCTAATATTTTACCACAAAATGCATTTTTTTCATATTTTTAAAAACACGTACATTTAACTGAGACGTTATAGTAATGGAAGGAAGGAAGGAAATGTTTTATTTAACGACGCTCTCAACACATTTTATTTACGGATATATGGCGTCAGACATGATTAAGGACCACACAGATATTGAGAGAGGAAACCCGCTGTCCCCAATTCATGGGCCACTCTTTTCGATTAGCAGCAAGGGATGTTTTATATGCACCATCCCAAAGACAGGATAGCACATACCACGGCCTTTGATATGCCATGTTGGAACGAGAAATAGTTACGGTAATGGAGACCAGCTCTAGTCTATTTTTAAAGGATATTTTCCTGTTTCATGGTCACAGACGTTTGTTTCACCCTGTTGGGGTGGGGGGAAGACCTGATAAGGGTGCTGTCAGTCATTTGGAGAGCGCCTAAACCACAGTATGTTAACAGTGACTTTGGTAGTGTTTTTAAAAATTTAAATTGTGTTACAATGTAATAAATCTGTGAATACTTAATTAGAACTTACATGTACATGTAGTTATACATGTACATTTTCAGATGGCCATTTTACCCGGGTTCTGTTCCATCTAGGCATGTCACACAAGTTGATGCTATATATAGTATAATACATGTACATACATGTATTTAAATAAAATATTTATAAATTCTTCGGGAATAGTTTAGGGCACCTATTGTCATTAAAAAAAGGGGATGCTGCAAATTATTGAGTGGCCTCCCCCTTCCCTGCTAGTTGAGCCAGCTCTGTGTATAACAGGTTTGTAGATTAACCAAACTTAGTGTCCATTTTGACAGGTTGAAAAAATAGGGTCTGCGACTAAAATACTTTAAAAATCATGAAAGTGCATGAACTCTTGATCTATAGCACATATTTATCTCACGTTTGTTGTCTCTACTTTCAGCCTGTTGTCTGTTTTCCTGGAGCTCTGTGCTAGATCTTTTCATAGCTCTCGAGTTGGACCATTATGTCAAGGGATTTATGGCCTTCTACTTCATGGCAGGGGAGCCATACCTCGAGACATCCTATGGGACTCTAGTTAACTACTGGGATGGCACGGCACATCTCTTTATGTATCTGGCTATGGTCTTGCTTTTTTGTCTCAGGTGCAACTAATTTTCTTTTCTTCTAGTAGTTCTAACTGTAGTTTGTATGCATCGTACATATAAAATGAATGTACACACGAGTGTATTTGATATATTGTTTTAAGAAACCCAACTTACATGTACAACACATGTATATGTTAGCTACTATACATAATTATCAGATTCTAGCAATATGTCGTTTTCTTGCTGTTGGGTTTCCTTTTATGCGGTTAAACTTCAATATTTATACTAGTCAAGAAACATTAAGCAATGAAGTAGATCATTGATCAGTTATATTTAGTATTACAGTCTGGACATGAACTTTGTTATATATCAGATTTTCTTTAGGGTTTGTTTTAGTTTGTTGAATAAAAAAATTATTATTTCACAACTTAATTTACATGTACATGTACACATGTCACTGCAATAGGTACATACAGTAAGGTACACTTATAACGACCATGCTTAGAATGAACTGATTGTAAAGTCCTGTTTTATCTCCCTGTACATTAATAACCAACTTATACAAATGTCTACAATGAACTACATGTACTGCTATATAATCACTTTTAAATTAATATTTTAGATTTAATTTAGCATGTGTGCATGTATACATCTTATGGTATTCATGCACCCGATACATATATGTTATTGTAAAAAAATATATAAATAAACAAAATTACCATGTTAATGATAAGTATTCAGTTGACTTAAATTAATTTGTAACTGCAGTAGGTACATATACATTGTACATGTATGTATGTGTAGATGTAGAAAGCATGTCTGTTAGCTGTTGCAAGTTTGTATCAATGTGGGTGCTAATAATAGTGTTAACTGACAGTAACCAACACTATATATTATTATGGTTATAAATGCTAATTTGTTTTCAGTCTTGTTTTGATGTTTTCACATATTATTATTCATGCACTGGCAATCTTATAAAATTCTTCTGATTGCTTAGTCATAATGTCTAGAAATGTACATACATGTATGCAACAATACATACATGTATGTGTGTGTGTGTGCAACAATATATGTGATGTGTATGTGGTGTGCATGCACGTCTTTGTGTAAACTAAAATACAACTACAGTCAGTTGTCATTATCTCGATGTTTAAGGACATAACCTCATTTATTACCCAATTCATATGGTTAAAAATATCTTTGTACATATCAGTGATACATGTACGTCCCACTAGAATGCCAAGTGGGACGTAACACTTTGACGTCACATGATGATGTCATTGACTGGTGCACTATAACCTTACAGAAACAGTGAGTTTAAATGATATAAATTAAGATCGATTATGGGTAATAAATAGGATATCAAACTTGCTATCATTTTGTATCATGTTTAAATGTCCCGCATGAAACAATTTTCATTGTAACTCGCTAATAGCTCATGACAGCTGAAAATTATTATTCTCTGGACATAAACATGATGAAGCTTGTTTAATATCCTAGTATAAAGCTCATGGTATTGGTAGCTTGAGATAAGCCAACTGTCAGGTTCCTTAATATTCGTTAGTTAAAATTATGCCATGGGACCTTTCTTCGACATCGAGATATCCTCGTCTGATGAGATAACAGGTCAGATACCAATGTTTCACTGTATATTATATATTTAAGATTCTGTGTCCTATTTGAGTTCCGTGTGTAGTGTGTTAATATCCAGATATTTATTTATTTCAGACGGAGCTACAGAGAAGTTGGCTTGTTCTGGGTTGGGTCCATTATGAACAGCATGGTGGTGTTCATGCCTGGGAATGTCATAGGTAAAACAATATTACCTCGAAATACGTGGCTTTTTTATGTTTTAAAAGGATGTTTAGCCACTACATCTGATTTAAACAAAAAACACACTACATGTTAATTTTTGTCATTTGCGTTTTATTCAAATATAGGATACACTTGAAGAAGTAGCAATATAAATAGATAATAAGAAACAAAAAGTTATGCGAGTAATGTTGTATCTGAATGATTTTAATAATAGAGCTAATGGAAAACTTAATAGAATGTGTCTATACATCTGTGTTACCAGGTTTGCATTTTGTGATAACCTGTACCTCAGTTTTGAGATATTGTTTAGCTTTTGATGGCTGTGTTTATTTGTTTTAAAACAATCTAGTATATTTTAAACATTTAGTACATGTAGGTACATGTATATAACATAATAACTCAGAAAGTAAAAAAAGGTCAGAAACGAAACCATCTGCCAATGCATAGAATGATAGTCTCATACTATCGATTAACAACAAGCAGGGCTTTGGAAGTACACTTACCGTATATCTTCGCCTGTAAGTCGATCTCGGCTATAAGTCGAGTCCCTAATTTCAAGCCCTGAAAACTTATTTTTTTATTGACCCGTTTATAAGTCGACCCATGAAAAACTACTTATAAATATTGAAATATTTCTTATTTTCAGCATGAGAACAATAATATTTGAACAAAAGAAAATTATTTTACAAACTTCGGTTTTCACGTTTTGTACATCGCAATATGATCAGACTATTCCAATCAAACTATCATTATTACATAGCATCAAAACGAAATATTCCCTTAGTAGAGAGTGAAAGCTGTTTGACTGTTACTGTATAGTACTGTACAGATGGTTTTGTGCACAGACAACAACTTTATTTATAAACACTGACAACAGATCACTACGATAAAACTGAAAGTATCATGTTTTGCCGCCATATTAATACATGTAAGGAGGATAACTCGGGAAAGTACACTGGTTTTTGTACCAAATGATGTGTGTCCCTATTGCTCTAGATAAGTGAACTGCAGAGATCAGTCTATTTTAAGGGAAAGCTTAGTAATATTCATGAAGTTAATCACCGCCAAAACATTGTTTGAACAACCATTAATGCCAGTGACCAGATTTCAAAATAAACTCAGGCAACAGGTAGTTAGTATTGTTTACATTTTTACTATTGGTTATGACTGTTAATTTAACTAAGTGGACTGTTGTCTTGGCATGTGAGTGAGATCGTACGCCTTTTCGCATAACCAAAACCGTTCTAATGCCCCAAAAAAAAGGTTATAAAAAATAAATGTGTCAAATTAACATATTTGAGTATAAATACATGGCATACTTCAACAATAAAACTTGTAAAATAATCCCCAAAACAGTACTATTTTTTGGTGAAATGTTTTTACCTTCTTATAAGTCGATCCCCCAAGTTATAAAATAATTTTTGGGTGAAAAAAATTCGACTTATAGGCGAAGATATACGGTACCTGTTTACTTGGAATGTTTATAAAACCTGCTAGATGAGTTGAGTCAACACCCAATAGCCCTCTAAACAAATTGTAAAACGTTAATAATTATGATATAACTTATAATAACTAAAGGTTGTACTGAGGTTTATACAAGTAAAAAAAAAGTTGCAGAATATATAAATATATACACACACACACACACACACACACACTATGTAGCAATAAAATATATGCAGTTTTTTTTATTTCATTCCGTCAGGTACTTTTGATGTGAAATGGTCATACCTGCTGAATATCCCCTATATGCTGATACCACTGTGGGCTGGATTCAAGTTCTTCAGAGAGAGACCGATGTACATCAAGTCATACTACATAGTAAGTATATATACATGTATCTGTTTTAGCTTCAGAGACTGAATTTGTTTGAGGACACCTTAGAACATTTTAAATTAAGGCTATTTGGTGTCTAAGGTTATTTTGACGCTTTATTTTGATCGAGAGAAAAACAGAAAAAATCTGCTGTCACCACACAAACTACTCCTACCAACAAAGCATTAAGACTTCTTTTATATTCACTTTCCCTTCGACAAGACAGTACATATAATGGCATCTGATACACCAGTAATGAGACACAGGTTGGGATGGGAAGAAACCTGAGTTCATCTGAGCACTACCACTGCAGGGCTCGAACTTGAGAATTTATCTCCCACAGCATTTACCGGCCTCGGTGGCGTCGTGGCAGGCCATTGGTCTACAGGCTGGTAGGTACTGGGTTCGGATCCCAGTCGAGGCATGGGATTTTTAATCCAGATACCGACTCCAAACCCTGAGCGAGTGCTCCGCCAGGCTCAATGGGTAGGTGTAAACCACTTGCACCGACCAGTGATCCATAACTGGTTCAACAAAGGCCATGGTTTGTGCTATCCTGCCTGTGGGAAGCGCAAATAAAAGATCCCTTGCTGCCAATCAGAAGAGTAGCCCATGTAGTGGCGACAGCGGGTTTCCTCTCAAAATCTGTGTGGTCCTTAACCATATGTCTGATGCCATATGACCGTAAA
Source organism: Gigantopelta aegis (assembly GCF_016097555.1). NCBI lineage: Eukaryota > Metazoa > Mollusca > Gastropoda > Neomphalida > Peltospiridae > Gigantopelta > Gigantopelta aegis. The sequence continues at coordinate 16,651,909 of NC_054700.1, read as the reverse complement.
TAAAAGGTGTTGAGTGCGTCGTTAAATAAAACACTTCTTTCTTTTTCCCACAGCATTTGAAAAAAAATTGCCATGGGTGAAACAGCCCACCATTGGCAATTTTGAGCCAGCTTATGGCAATTTTAAAAGGTGACTTTTCCAGCAAATAAATCTGACTGAAAGGGTATTTTGTTGCCTGTACATTTAGACATATTTCAAATGTACAACTATGTTAAATACTGGCAGATAATGTACACCAGATATATTAATTTTGTTGTTGTTGAGGAGGAGTTTTACTGACAGCAGTAGTTTTTATTAGTGGCACAAAAGTGCCATTGGTGATGCTCCCAACCCACATGTCTGAATGATGGCGATTGCTGTCGGTGCTGTCGTTAAGTTTGAGACCTGCACTGGTCTATGTCTTCTTGTTCCAGCCAGTGCACCACGACTGGTATATCAAAGGCCGTAGTATGTACCACCCTGTCTGTGGGATGGTGCCTATAAAAGATCCCTTGCTGCTAATCGAAAAGAGTAGCCCATGAAGTGGCGACAGCGGGTTTCCTCACTCAATAACTGTGTGGTCCTTAACCATATGTCTGACGCCATATAACCGTAAATAAAATGTGTTGAGTGCGTCGTTAAATAAAACATTTCTTTCTTTCTTTTTTGATCTATGTGTTGCCCCGAAACCTGAAAGAATGCATGATAATAAACACTTTTTTTTATTTGTAATGATTGGAGGAAATCAGGAAAAGAGAAAACTATGTTGTTTCTCCATCACGCTTTAAAGAAAACACAACCTCTCTCTTCCCCCGAAATATTTTGTGTGATTTCAACCTGGGGTTGTGAGCGAAAAGAAAACAGTATTAAATTTGTTTAATTATACATCTTTCTATTTGTTATTTTCAGGTGAAACCACTGTGGACACGTCGCTTTGATTGTTTATTTGTTGTTTATTTTATTGGTGCTGGAGCCTTGGCTGTATTCAGGGGTTTGGTAGGTGTTTAACGCTATTATGCCCTCTAAATGGGTTCTAAAATAATGCAGGAACCAATGTTTCTGTGTTGTTATCTTGTCAGACTTGAGAAATGTTCTGAATTCTGGATTTTCACACTGCCTAAAACCTATACCTATTCTTTTTAAATCATGCACAATTCTAGAGATTTTTTGCCCAGTGTCATTTTCATCCCTGTTTTGCCATGACTTGTGTTAAATTTGCACCAGAGTTATGTCCCTTTAGGACATACCTTTCTATTCATTAAACCCCCCCCCGCCCCCCAAAAAAAAATTAACAACCCTGAATATTGTGGTTTACTGTATAGATTTCCATTTTTGGGTTAGTTTGATTGGATTTGTAATAATGCTAATTGCAACTCCATGTGACTAGTGAAGAAACTAGGGTCTCCACGAATACTTGGGCACAGGTCGAATGTGTGGAATGCAATATAATGGCATGATTTGGTATCCATGTTCAGCGCTGGAATTAAAATACATCATGCTATTTTACTTTATTCCTTATTCTCATTATCATCTAGTGTAAGTGTCGGGTACTTGGGTTCGGGTCGAGTTTGACCCTCGAGTAACCGAGTCCATTAATTTTAGACTCGTGGAGGCCCTAGAGAAAACAATTTGTTATAAAAACACTTGTTACTAGTCATTGTATGATGATATTAATTTGCAATATAGTTTACGGTAGTCTTTCATTAAAATTTATGCTCTGCTACAGTGCATGAAAATAATTATTGCTGTTTTTCATACTATTATAGTATACATTATGTGTGAATAAATGTTTAATAATGCATGAGCACAAATGAGCTTTTTGTTGTCAAAAACAAATAAGTAAAAACATTTCTATGCGGTAATGAATAACATTGCTGGAAGGCAAATTATTACACCAACAATTTGTTTAATTTTTCAGGCCGTTCTGGATTGCAAGTCAGCACTTATGTCAGACTATATCTCCAACATTGAACCATATCTAAAAGATCCCAATGGCTACCCTAAAATGCAGGTTGGTATTACTTTAATTAAGTATTAACTATTTCTAATAATGATAATAAACAATCAATAAAACTAATTGTTTAGTCCTGTTTAGTGCCAATAACTTGGGAGAAATCTGTTTAATCTAACATTCTGCTTACATTGGTGATATTTGTCAGGCCTTTTGGAATCTGGTTTTACCAGAGTCTACTGTCTTTAACTCTTATGCATCCAGCTTACAATCCAGAAAACATCGTCACTGACCCAAGTTTCCAATGTGAAATATGTAATTTTGAACCTGCATTTTTCAATGCCAGAGTCTAAGAAAACCACTAATATAACTCTCTTGATATGTTTAATATGTTAGGAGACATCTTAGTGAGTCTAACTACCCAAATAAATTTTTTTAGAGTTTTATTTTCACTTTCAATCGACAATGAGTAATCCCGTCCATCATCAATAACATTTATGCAAATTTAGACTTTTTTTTGTTGTTTTCTTTTTGATACTGTGATAACAACTAAAATACGAATACCAGTCAAGAAAATACACTGGACGTGTGTGATTGTTATTCTACTGTGTTCTAGTGGTCACAGAATCAAGATAGATAACTCCTGTGCATGTTGACAGCTGTGTTTACGAAGACTGGTCACGTCTCGACCACAGTCGAGAATGTGAGAGAAAGAGTTAATATAAATGAACTTAAATATTATGTATATTTGTATAACAAATGCTTTTTGGATATGCTGTTGATTTTCTGTCAATTAACTACAAATAAATAAAAAAAATTAAAATGCCTAGTTTTTAATATGATAATCATAAAACAAAATTGTGATATTTAGATAATCATTGGTATTACACAGACATTAATGTTCAACAGTGGCCGTTGAATTAGTAATACATATACTACTGTCTGTGTGCTACATCTGTGTTATCTGAGGTGTAGCAGGATTAATGTCCCTTGTTGCTATTTGGTTTTACGCCATTTCAGCCAGTTCTCCACAACTGGTACATCAAAGATTGTGGTATGTATTGTACTGTCCTGGTAGATGTACATGTAGATGCTTTTTTTATATGTTTCTTTGCTAATTCTGTTGTATTTCATAACAAATGATACTAATTTATATTACATTTTATTTGTTGATTTGCAGATGTTGTGCTATATGTACTACTATCTGTTCTACTACCTCTGTGCTATCTATGGCATGATGCATCTCAAACAGGGATGGCTGGCAGATTGGGCTCTTCTTCATGCTGGGGCATCACTACAGGTAATATACATGGAAACAACAAACAGAAATTCTGTTTTGTTAGTAGTTGTTTTTATTATGTTTCAGTGTAGAAGGCTGCTACTGAGAGAACATAATTATTATGGTTGTGACTGTGTTTATATAGTGAAGTGCTTAGTAAAAAGATGGTCTGTATTTCATGATTGTTATCAGAAGCATGTGATTTTATGAGAATTTATGTTGCGTCAGTACTAGAAAACAACTGACATGATTCCCATTATCCCCATCTATATTCGTGCACCAGCTATACCATTGTTCATACTGTAAATACATCACCATAAAGCAAGCAAAGAAAGAAAGAAAGAAAGAAATGTTTTATTTAACGACGCACTCAACACATTTTATTTACGGTTATATGGCGTCAGACATATGGTTACGGACCAACACCATAAAGCAGCCATTGTATACTTGGTATCAGGTACTTGTTAATGTCAGGCAGCCCATGAATGATGATGGTACAGTGCTTGGGTCAAGTACAACAGGTTTAACTTCTACTTGGTGAAGTTTTACTTAAATGTACAGTGTTTTGTGAAATTGGCTCCAGAACCTTCTGCTGACCACCATTCATTACACAGTATCAGCTTATTGAAGTTGTGATTTCGTTTTGTTACATCTGTAAATTTGAAGGCAGAACCTTGAAAATATGCTGTATGCAGGCCTCTTAAAAATTGTGCGAATCTAATGTTGCATAACCTATTTTTTGTTTACGTGAAATTTGGAGCACCATTTACTTGGGGATAAAAGTAAAAAAATGAAGTTTGTTTTATTTAACGACGCCTCTAGAGCACATTGATTTTTACCGTATCATCGGCTGTTGGATGTCAAACATATGGTCATTTTGACATATTTCTTTAGAGGAAACCTGCTGCCGCCACTACTCTTTCCGATAAGCAGCAAGGGGTCTTTATATGCACGTTCCCACAGACAGGACAACACATACCACAGCCTTTTATGAACCAGTTGTGGACCACTGGTTGGAATGGAAAATAGCCCAAACTGCAAATGGGTCTACTGAAAATGATCGATCTGATGACCGACCGCTTCACAGGCGGACACGCTATCACTTGAGCTACATCCTACATGTATTTGGATATAATGGGTTAAGCGAAAAGGAAATGGGTTACCTGAATTATTTCTGCGTAACCAATAAATGGGTCATGCAGATTTTCAGTTCTCAGAGGCCTGTGTTCGTCATTTAACAAACATTCCTTTTCTTTACTCTGAAAAGACTGCTGGCTGCTTGAACTGGTTTCACTGTGGGTGTTGTTTTTTTGCATTGTATAAATGAATTTTCTTCTTTCCAGGGTCAGTTTGTTCACATACTTGGGTCAATGCACAGCAGGACTGCCCCTTCCCTTCGGAGTCCGACCACTGGATTGAATGGACTAGCTTTCTGGACCATCAACCTCATCCTTCTGGTTGTACCGCAACTGTTTGCCTGGAGATGTGTCCGCGATCCCGAGAACTGTGGCCGCACCTACACCATCGAGTTGGCTGAGCCAAGAAACAGCACAGAGAATTCTGAGAACTACCGGACAAAACGTGACTGAAGAAGAGTGCAGCTACTCATTTCTGTTTACTCTCACTCATTATCATAGTGCTCTTTAGGAGGAATTCGTAATACTGTTTTTTATTTGTAATATATTATACATGTATATATTTAATTACAATACCTCTGCATTTTTATTTATACAATTTTTGGATGATTTTATGGTGCAGATTTACATATACAGTGAAACCTCTCCAAACTGGACACCCATGGAACCCAGTAAAAAATCTGCTTATTTGGGTTAGCCAGTTAAGAGAGGTTCAGTTCTCTTCTGTTATTTAAAAAGAGACTGACAGACCTCGCTGTTTAAGGTGAGCCATCGCTCTCACTCACCTAAGACAGGGCTTCTAGAATTTTATAAAAATCCACTAGCCATGGGATTAGTGATTTTAAAAATGTACTAGCCATGATTAAAAATGTACTATTCCTACTTTAAATAAATACAATTTTACTAACAGTAATAATCAGATATGTCACCTAAAGAGGGAGATTGAGCTTAAAAATCCTTAGTCTGGGGTGGAAGGAGGGCAAGATATTCATATTTACAAAATATGTAAATGCAGCATTTGACAAGGTTTTTTTTCCACTAGCCGTCTGGCTAGTTATAGTAATTATTTACTAGCCCAACACTGAATATCACTAGCCATGGGAGAGGGGCTACGATAATCTAGAAGCCCTGCCTAAGACTAGCTCAAGGAGAGTTGTTTTTAGCTCTCCTTAGCATGTGAATGTATATGGTATCAATATGGTAATATCTTAAGTGCCCTCCATCTCCTATAATCTGAAGTGCCCTTCGTCTCCTATAATCTGAAGTGCCCTCTATCTCCTATAATCTTAAGTGCCCTCCGTCTCCTATAATCTTAAGTGCCCTCGTCTCCTATAATCTTAAGTGCCCTCCATCTCCTATAATCTTAAGTGCCCTCCGTCTCCTATAATCTTAAGTGCCCTTCGTCTCCTATAATCTGAAGTGCCCTCTATCTCCTATAATCTTAAGTGCCCTCCGTCTCCTATAATCTTAAGTGCCCTCCGTCTCCTATAATCTTAAGTGCCCTCCGTCTCCTATAATCTTAAGTGCCCTCCGTCTCCTATAATCTGAAGTGCCCTCCGTCTCCTATAATCTTAAGTGCCCTCCGTCTCCTATAATCTTAAGTGCCCTCCGTCTTCTATAATCTAAGTTAGAAGAGCAATTAATCACTTCCCCTCAATGTTTTTTTTTACAGCAAGGTTTGCTGTGAAAAACATCTAATTTTGAGAGAATTCTGGTTTACCGAGGGTCTGTTTTAGAGGTTTACTGTACAATATATTGTCATTATACATGCATATTGTTACTTGTTTTAAATGAGCATTGTCGTTTCTGTTTTATAAACACATTGTTGTTAAGCTTGTAGTTCGCTGCAATAATAAATATGTTGTGTACATCATTCTGCGGGAAAATCCTTCAGTGACCTCCATAACCTCCATATATCAACCGTAAGTTCATGTTGCCTACCAGCTTGCACATTTTTTCTAAAACAAAAACATTCTGGGTTACAAAGATCCAAATACACCATAGACGATTGTTTCATTGCAAATGGAGCGGGATGTAGCTCAAACGCGTCAACGTCGGTTTTTTTTCGATCATTCCAGAAGCGATTTTTGCTGCTTGCTGCTCTGACGCGCACAGAAACCCCCAGTTTATGGTGTCATAATGCTGTAATATTTTAGGTATTCCACCAAAAAACCCCACACCATTGACGAATATATTTATTTTACTGAAAAACAATGCCAAAACAAAATATTAACGAAGAAAGGTTGATCATAGAGGTGCAGAAACATCCATGCATATACGACAGCCAATCGGTTAGTTACAAAGTAACGGAAATGGCAGCCAATGCATGGTAAACAATATCATGTACCCAAAACCAATTTACTCGAAATTATCTTCCTGGGAGCCATGCTTTCAAATCAAATCTGTTTTTCTTTTTTTGTTTTCAGCTTTTTTCTCTCTCTTAATTCTGCTTGACATGCTGTGTATATGTGGGCATTATTGATGCTTCACTGCCGATGTGCTGCACTAGTGAGGGACGGCCTTAATTTCATGTTAACTACTGATACAAAAACTTCCATGTCATTGTTTTGTTATGGGTTACGCTGTGATCTTTATGGGTGCAACTGACAGGGCAGGATATGTCAGCTTTTTGTAAACACTACTGGCTAGTTCTGCCAATTGTTTGTCAGCGTTTTGTAAACACCAGTGGATAGTTCTGCCAATTGTTTGTCAGCGTTTTGTAAACACCAGTGGGTAGTTCTGCCAGTTGTTTGTTATCTTTTTGTAAACACCAATGGCTAGTTCTGCCAATTGTTTGTCAGCGTTTTGTAAACACCAGTGGATAGTTCTGCCAATTGTTTGTTGTTTTGTAAACACCAGTGGATAGTTCTGCCAATTGTTTGTTGTGTTTTGTAAACACCAGTGGATAGTTCTGCCAATTGTTTATCTTTTTGTAAACACCAATGGCTAGTTCTGCCAATTGTTTGTCAGCGTTTTGTAAACACCAGTGGATAGTTCTGCCAATTGTTTGTCAGCGTTTTGTAAACACCAGTGGATAGTTCTGCCAATTGTTTATCTTTTTGTAAACACCAGTGGATAGTTCTGCCAATTGTTTGTCAGCGTTTTGTAAACACCAGTGGCTAGTTCTGCCAATTGTTTGTCAGCTTTTTGTAAACACCAGTGGATAGTTCTGCCAATTGTTTGTCAGCGTTTTGTAAACACCAGTGGGTAGTTCTGCCAGTTGTTTGTTATCTTTTTGTAAACACCAGTGGATAGTTCTGCCAATTGTTTGTCACTAATGCTTGCTGGACTGGTTTTTGTGCTATCCGTTAAAGCAAAGGACCACTGCAGGAACCAGTCAAATTAATTTGCAAACGTTTAGCAAAAAAATTCTGTTTGAACATGGGCCTGGTATTATAACTCTTTTTTTTCAGGGACTCATGCAGCATGTTATCATGACTTTGTCAAAATGTTGCTGTGACTGCATTATATTAAATCATTCTATAACTTTGACTTTGGAAACTGTTTTGTTCAGAAGTATACCAAAATATAGTAAACATTATTTTATGTGTGTGTGTGTGCAACTTGTTGGCCTTTATTTCGAGGGATCAGATTTCAAATATCTCATCTCAATGCATTAAACATTTTTACCATTGTTTTGTCATTCTATACAGCATTAAGGATAGGTGTAAGTCGGAAATTTAAGTAGATTCTCAGGTGCCTAAAGCGATTTACAAGCGTAGAATAATTATTGTACCAATTTTATAGCTGACATATTAATGGTGCTATGTACAGTTACATGTAGTCAGGATTTTAAAATTGTTGTTGTATTTGGCAGTCAACTTACATTTTTATATACCGAATGGTACTATATGTACTAGGAGTGTCACAATACACCGATGTATCGATGTATCACGATACTGCTACTGACGATACGATATACGATATGCTTGTTTGTGGTATCGATTCTTATTTTGACTGTATATATTACTATTTTAATATTTATATTTCCTAACACCAACTTATTGACAAATTATTTCCGTTAAGGAAAGATAGTGAAGTGGCGAGAGCATATTATGTCATTGCTTATGTCTCTATGTAATTTTTGTGTGGTATTTCTGCCCTAAAATTGTTTAATGAATGTTTTTTTCTTTCTTTTAACATGTTTATTTCTTCTTTTGAAATCATTGCACCTAAGGAAAACACAGTGAATCGGGAATCATTATATGTATCATATTCTGGGGTATGTATCGTGATATGTATCGTATCATGGGGTATGTATCATGATATGTGTCGTATCGTGGGATCTGTATCGTATCGTGAGGTAGGTGTATCCTGACACTCCTAATATGTACTTATTTTAGGTAGACAGACAGTGAAATAAGCATAATGTCTGGTAACCCATGTACAGGTTACCATAAGATATGGGTGTTGTAACCTACATGTATAGGTTACGAAACATTTACTGTAACAAGTTGACAAATCTGATTATTTTCACGGTGACTATAACTAAGTTCTTCACAGACATACAGATACATGTACTTTTTATGAGTACTTGTATCCATGTGCATCTACTATTTGAGAAACCCAGTTTAATATCTAATGGGCTACTTTTGTTTTATAGCAGCAAGGGATCTTTTTTATGCACCATCCCTTAGGCAGGATAGTACATACCAAGACCTTTATTACACCAGTTGTGGAACACTGGCTGGAATGAGAAATAGCCCAATGGGTCTGCTGACGGGGATCGATCCAAGATGGAAAAAAACTACCCAAAAACAAAAAGAAATCTCATGTAAATGAATATGAAATGTATTTTTATAACTCATAAATAGATTATCTACATAAAATTAACATAATATAATATAATATACTTTATATATTTATGCATGTAGGTAGATAGATATGCACAGGGGCTGATGCAGGATGATTCTAGGGAGTGAAGGAAGTAAGGAAATGTTTTATTTAACGACACACTCAACACATTGTATTTACGTTATATGGTGTCAGACATATGGTTAAGGACCACACAGATATTGAGAGAGGAAACCTGCTGTCACCACTTTATGGGCTACTCTTTTCGATTAGCAGCAAGAGGTCTGTGTACCATATGTACCATCTCACGGACAGGGTGGTACATACCACAGCCTTTGATATGCCAGTTGTGGTGCACTGGCTGGAACAAGAAATAGCCCACTTGAACCGACTTACTGTTACCTAAGATTTTGAAATATTGTCCCCTGGGGTCCCGTTTATACGAATCGATCTTATAGGTAAAATCACCTAAAGGGCGTACATTCATTTCATTTCAACTTATTTCCGTGCTTATATCCAATTAGGGTTCAAGCATGCTGACTTGGGCACACAACTAAGCTATCTGGGCTGTCTGTCCAGGACAGTGGGTTAGTTGTTTGAGAGAGAGAAGAGGGTGTAGTGGTCTTACACCTACCCATCGAGTTGTTAAAACTCGCTCTGGGTGGGAGCTGGTACCAGGCTGCGAACCCAGTACCTACCAGCCTTATGTCCAATGGTTTAACCACGACACCACAGAGGCTGGTTGGGTGTACAGCCAGGAAAAGGTCTCACGTCGATTTTAGTGCTAAGATTGCTTCATAAATACATGTAGCTCAATTGATTTGCACTTATCCATTAAATGTTGGATTTTTGGGGCAGTCAAGTGTTGAAGGGAGGTACGCAATCCCAGCATCCTCCCTGTGCCCTGCATCCGCACCTGATGTAATCAACATATATTTTAGGAACCAGTTTAATTAGGAGACTATAATTTTGATAGCCATTTTTATTTTTAGATTGTTTCGTGAGAACTAAAAAAAAAAAGTTGTGTGTGATTTTTATTGTCAAATGTTTGCAATAAAAGTATACTGAACATTTCGATTTGTTGTTTGTTTGCAACTTTTAGTTTTGTGTGTTAATGTATTTTAAATGTTTGACACCCCAGCACATTGTGTAATCAGCAGCTGTTTATCATCTGAAATATAGAATTCGATCCAGACAAAGTAATGCATGCCGTGATTTGATACAAATAATGAATCAACTTACTAGTTTACAGTGGGAAATAACCCTTTTGATTCAGTGGGATCAATTGATCAATTCTGTAACGAGCAAGGCTTCCACACCGGATAATAACTCGTTTGATTCACAGTGGGATCAATTGAGTAATGAGCAAGGCTTCCACCACCGGATAATAACTCTTTTGATTCACAGTGGGATCAATTGATCAATTCGGTAATGGGCAAGGCTTCCACCACCGGATAATAACTTTATTCACTTTTTCTCGTTCCAACCGGTGCACCACAAATGGACAATAAGGAAGGAAATGTTTTAGTTAACAACGCACTCAATACATTTTATTTAGTTATATGGTGTCAGACATGGTTAAGGACCACACAGATATTGAGAGAGGAAACCCGCCGTCTCCACTTCATGGGCTACTCTCTTTGATTATCAGCAAGGGATTCTTTTATATGCACCATCCCATAGACAGGATAGCACATACCACGACCTTTGATATACCAGTCATGGTGCACTGGCTGGAGCGAGAAATATCCCAATAGGCCCATTGACGGGGCTAGATCCCAAACCGACCACACATCAAGTGAGCATTGTACCACTGGGCTACGCCTCGCCCCCCACAACTTGACAAAGGACCGTGGTATGTGCTTTCCTGTCTGTGGGAAAGTGCATATAAAAGATCCCTTGCTGCATTTGAAAAAATGTAGAGGGTTTCATGATAACTTTGAATCAGAATCATGAAATGTTTGACATCCAACAGCCGATGATTAATTAATTGATGTGTTCCAGTGTTGTTAAACAAAACAAACTTTAACTTTTAACTTTTGATTCACAGTGGGATCGATTCACTAATGGACAAAGCTTCCACCACTGGATAATGTTCATACATTTTTTCTTAAAGTACATTGTATATGAAGTATAAGAGTACATTTCTAGTTATAGTGGGAAATAACTAATTTGAATCATAATAGGATTGATTCAGTTGTGAAGAGAGATGGAACTAAATTTCTAGAAACTGCAGAGTCTAGAAAAATAGGGTGATAGAAGCTTTTTACTATCAAATAAGAACCTGGGTGGCCCCAATTTCCACAATCCTGAAAAACATTTCATCTCATTATTGAGGGGATGACAAACAAAAGTTTCTTTTGTTTACCAACAACACTAGATCACATTGATTTATTAATCATTGGCTACTGAATATCAAATATTCTGCAATAATTATTGTGATGTAGTCTAGAAAAAACTGCTTCATTTTCACCATTAGCATCAAGGGATTTTTTTTAATGTTCACTTCCCCCACACAGGACAGTGCATACCATGGCATTTGATATACTAGTTGTGGGGCATTGGAAAAACCCAATCAGAGAATAGGTCCATCAAGGGGATTCGATCCTACACTTCGTGTGAGGAATGACAAACGGTGTGTTGGAGACGAAGGAAGGAAATGTTTTATTTAACGACGTACTCGACACATTTTATTTACGGTCATATGGCATCAGACATATTGTTAAAGACCACACAGATATTGAGGGAGGAAACTTGCTGTCGCCACTTTATGGACTACTCTTTTTCGATTAGCAGCAATGGATGTTTTATATGCACCAACCCACAGACAGGATAGTACATACCATGGCTTTTGTTACACCAGTTGTGGAGCACTGGTTGGAATGAGAAATAGCCCAATGAGTCCACCGATGGGGTATTACAGATGAAGTACGGTAGCATGAAGACATCCTATATGAAAACCAAGAGTCAAATAAAGTAAACACTTTTATTATAAAAAAATATTAGTTGTTACATATTGTACATGTAGCAACAATGTTATTTTATTATATAACATACATGAAAACAAAATGATACCATTAGCATGAGCCTACTAAACATTCCAGCATAACAATTAGCAATGCAACATATTAATTAATTAATTCGTAAATATAACAAATTAGAAATTAAAACTAGTAAAAAAGAAAAAAAAAAGAGATTTTTTTTTTATCCCGACTTTACATATTTGTAAATGCAGTTTTATAAAAAAAATTATAAATTCCTGTCACCATCTGTTTTGATTTTGCATGTAGATGTTTCAAAATAATTTGAAATTAATACTGTATATTCATATAAAAAATACTGACTTCAGATAATGCTACATTAATAAAGGGAACTACACGTATCTAATAAATGTGTGGTACTGTCTACACTGGTCATGTAAACACATGGTGTACAGTAATATAATCTGTTATATACAGAATGTAAAACTGAATTTGGAGTTTTACAAGTCATATTTTGTGTCCTACATGTATTACATGTTGCCATAATACATGTATACTCAGGTGTGGATTCAGGCAGGGGCCCAAGGGACCCAGGTCCCCCCTATTTTTGGTGAAACAATGTATATTACAGAATATATAAAAATGCAACGTTATCTTCAGGTGGGGGCCCCAAGGGACCTAGGTCCTCCTGTTTTTGGTGAAACAATATACATTACAGAATACACAAAAATGCAAAGTCATTCCGTCCACCTGTCAAGAACCTTTAAATTCTATTTTCAAAAACTATAACGGGTTTTGGGCCCCTTTTCTTAAAAAATCCTGGATCCGCGCCATGATACTGATGTCCAAAAACAACTTTACAAGGCTTGAAATTGTATTATAGAAAAATAACAAATGATACGGTGGGATATGAAAGTACTTTAAGTTCAACATCTAAACATCACACTGCATTTCGTGATACATGCAAAGTGTTTATAAGGTGGTTTCTAAATTGGTTCTTTTCGATTAGCGACAATATTTATCAAATTTTATGTATGTAAAATTTCTTTTGGACGTCAGTATATATTATATTGTGTGTATATATAGGATAGGACCTAGTAACTTGGCAAACATGTGCCCAATCCTTTTGTTATTGCAATGAAATATGTTTTCAATCAATGTATATGTTATGTTTGTAAGTATCATCAAATACATATATTATGGAAGTTTAAATAAAAAAATCCATTGTCATTGTTTTTAGAACATTGCATATATTATACACAAATTCATCATGATAATACTTGTTCATCTAGCCACCATTACGTGATCTTTGACACAATTCTGGGCAATTTATCTTAATCTCAACACAGTTGTTAACTGTTTGGACAGTTATAAACTCATTAAAGCCGTTGCACTAATAGTTAATATAATGTAGGAATGTTCTGTTATTTGCATAAATATGTTGATAAATAAAACTGCATAATATGCAATAAACAAAGCACAATCTAATTAAAATTAGCTCCACTATTACATGTGGATCTAACAGCAGCCAGTTGGAGCTCATGTCCACCAATCAAAACCTTACTTGCAAAATCATGCCAGTGATTTAAAAATAATTTGAAAACATTCCGAATTATCCTGAGGGTATACGACATGTTTGTGTGAATTATGAATGCCTTAAAACGTGTTTTATTTTATAAAATAAATAATTTGTAATGTAAAACTGAAGAGTGATTTAGTTGGGTTTTTTTTTATAAATAAATAAATAATTTTTAATGTAAAATTGAAGACTGATAACCCATTCCGTACATATTGGTATGGTTCGCTGTACTGCGGCCACTAAAATAGACTCGCCCGATATTTTTAGAATTTGTATACTCCCAAATAACGTTATAAAAGGCGAAGTGTGATTGGTCAATATTTAAATTATTATTTACAGACGAAATGTTACCTGGACATTGGAGACTACGCAGTGTTGTTAGCAATCTGATTAAAATTAGTTCTACTGGTCTAAATAAGGCATTCTTAATTCACATGAAAACATATCATATACCTCAGAATAATTCGGAATATTTTCAAATTATTTTCAAATCACTGGCATGATTCTGCAAGTAAGGTTTTGATTGGTGGACATGGGCTCCAACTAACTGTTGTTAGATCCACATGTAATAGTGGAGCTAATTTTAATTAGATTGAACAAAGCATGACATACATGTAGATCGATACATTGTTGTACTTTAAGCACACGAGAGTTAATCCACATTCTCTTGTACCTCAGATTAACATTTGTAATATAAAAATCAAAATGTGTCGTCAAATTCAACATTTGTAATATAATAATCAAAATAGAGATTATGATTGTAACAATGTACATAAAAATTACACTGAAAAAAAACTGCACGCAATTATACCATGCAGATGTGATTAATAGTAAAATATAGTGACATCCAAAAGAAACTCTGTAAATTGTATTATAGAAAACTACCAAATGGTATGGTGGGAATATGAAAGTATCGTGAGTTCAATATCTAATTGTCACAATGCACTTCGTGATACATGCAAAGTGTTTGTAAGGTGGTTTCTAACTTGGTTCTTTACAATTACAATATTTATCAAATTATTTAATTTTTATGTATGTAAAGTTTCTTTTGGACGTCGGCATACTCCAGTTTCATATTTTACTTGAATGTTAATTATTACGAGCTACATGTAACATATTTATTTATATGTGATAGTTTGATTAACTGTTAAATATGGCACATGAATTCTATGACAATTTGTCTTCTCGTAACTCGTGTAAAAACATTTTTTTTAAGCACCTTAATCAAGATATATACTTGATGTTTCTAACAATATCGTCCATCCTCTATATGCATGTACAACACACAAATGTACAAAATAAATATGTACAGCTATATAGTACACATATATTATTATATGGATAACAATATAACCTTGCACATGCTCACAAGACAAAATCAAACTGTTATTATTTGGGGTAAGAAGACATGCCAACTTACACACAAAAATGCACACACATGCATGTACGTGCATGCACGCACGCACGCACACACACATACAGAATTAGATAAGTATGAGATGCTTTAAATGCCAGTGTCTCCAAAATTGGTGTTTTAAAAATGTTTATTTTATACACTTTATAGTGGATTGGTCAAGATACAAACAAAACAAAACAAAAACAAAAAAAGAAAAAAAGAAAGAAGAATATACAGAAAACAAATACTGTGTAGTGTTGATTTTAAGTTATGACAATGCTGTAGTCTACAAACACAAATTTTGATGTGAACTATATGCACTTATTACCCACATGAGCTACAACATCTAGGGTAATATGTTTTTCTACAACCGCAGTATGCAACTGCTTCTACACACATTGATTGTCTGCCTTAAAAATGATGTGTGGTTCATTGTTTGTTACTTGATATTATGTACATGTATGTGTCTACTCTCCGTCTCTGTCTGTCCGTCTCTCTCTCTCTCTCTCTCTGTGTGTGTGTGTGTGTGTGTCTGTTTCTGTGTGTATCTTTCTGTTTACATATGTGTCTCCTCTGTGTGTGTGTGTCTGTCTGTCTCCATCTCTCTCTGTGTGTGTATGTCCGTTTCTGTATATACATGTATCTGTCCGTCTGTTTACATATGTACGTGTTTCCTCTGTGTGTGTCTCTCTCTCTGTCTGTCTGTCTGTCTCTCTCTCTCTGTCTCTGTGTGTGTGTGTGTGTGTGTGTTTACATAAGTACATGTATGTAGCCTATGCATTTTATATTTGGCACAATCACATATTAATTATTTACCTTAAAATATACTGGACATCCAATCATAAAATAAGAGAGATTTATTATTCATAATTTGATAACTATGACTTAAGTTGCAACTTAATTAGTCCATTTCAGGTACTTTGTCGATAGAGAGATATTTGGATTGTTACAATCATTCTCTGTCCACGTCTGTCTAGCTCTCTAAAGACAGAGTACTCAGGTTAATTAGATGAGGTGCTCCAGATATCCTTGGAATATATATTTTATACAGATAGGCAACAATAAGCAAACATTAACATATGTGCAATGTAGAATACATGTAAATGCATAATTCCTCATTAAATTATTCTGGAGATTAATATTAAACAATAAGAAGAAGAAATAAAACAGAGAAAATAATAATATTTTAAAACAAATGAATATTCTTTGAATACATGTTTTATACAGGGGCTTGGATGAGCATAATTTCAGAATCTCATTTAAGATTTTTTAACAAAAAAGAAAAAAAGGACCTGTACACAAATATATAAAAAAAAAACTTTGTTATAGATATACCCATATACTTGTCATGAAGAAAAGCCCTCTTCACTTTTCAAAACTATTATATAGTAACCTTTTTGCCTTTTTACCCTCATAATCCATTATACATATTAATTCAAATAATTTGAATACTGAAACTGCCATCAACAAGCATGTATGAAATTCTGTTACACCAAATACAATTTTGTGTAATTAAGAACAACATCAAACGAAAGATATACGGTTATATGCAGCCTGGCACATTCCAATATGTCAGTACCAGTACACCATTTTTGTTTAAACATATATAAAGTAGATGACATGTATTTATCATTTTAGAACTAAAAACATTAATAATATACAATGTAGTTTTAGTTGCATATATATCTGAGACAAGAATTTTATACAGTGAAATCTGTCTAAACTGAATCACATCGAGGACTTAATATTTAAATCATAGGATTTGGCACTTACATGTAGGCCTAAATGGTCGCATTTTAGAATTGAGAAAATTCAAGACCATGAAATTTAGCCAGTTTTCAAAGGATTCTGGTTTGTCCAGGGTCTGGTTTAGACAGGTTTCACTGTAGTTACAAACATTTTATGTACATGTTATGCATGGGAATAACACAGAGGACATCACAGTACAACTCGTCTGAGTTCAGACACTGTAAAACAGTATTTTAATGTCGAGTTGTGATAACATGTATACAGTGAAGTAATTAAAGCAAGAAGGTCCTATGGTGAAATGTTGCATACAAATATATAAGGAAGGAAATGTTTTATTTAACGACGCACTCAACACATTTTATTTACGGTTATATGATGTTGGACATATGGTTAAGAACCACACAGATATGCATACTATCTAAATACAGTATATACAGTGAAATCCCTCTAAACCGGACACCCTTAGGGACCAAGTAAAATGTCCGGTTTTAAGAGGTATCCAGTTTAAAGATGTTAATTTCTGTTAAAAAAAAGAAACCATGAAAAATGTCCGATTTTGAATGAATTCCAGTTTACAGACTGTCCGGTTTTGAGAGGTTTCACTGTATCTTAAAGATATAAAGATATTTTCAGTTATCTTTGGTTCTTTTGATTGTAAAGGGAGACATCATCTCGCTAACAACTAACCATTAATCAGGATTTGACAAATCCACTAGCCTGCGGTTCCGGCTAGTGAAATGTTTTGGTCTGGGCTAGTAAATATTATCAACCGAATTACTACAATACATAGGGCACTAGCCAAGGCTTCTGTAAGGCCTAAGGACTTTCTCAAACACTGCATTAAAGTTAAAGTTTGTTTTGTTTAACAACATCACTAGAGCACATTGATTATTAATCGTCGGCTATTGGCTGTCAAACATTTGGTTATTCTGACATATAGTCTTAGAGAGGAAACCCAGTACATTTTTCTATTAGTAGCAAGGGATCTTTTATATGCATCATCCCACAGATGGGATAGCACATACCACAGCCTTTGATATACCAGTCATGGTGCACTGGCTGGAACGAGAAATAGCCCAATGGACCCACGAACGAAGATCGATCCCAAACAGACTGTGCATCAAGCGGGTTCTTTACCACTAAGCTGCATCCCGCCCCAACACTGCATTAATGCAGACCTTTCCCCAGATTTTCTAAGGGGCTTAATTACACACTTAAGGTATTGTGGGCCACTACATCACATATCTCTGGGGAAATCCTAGATAGACAGGCCAGATAGCTGCATGGGTATATCCTTAGTGAAAGTTGAGCAGTATATTAATACTCCATACCTTCAAAAATGTTTTTTTTTTTAAATTTATTTAGCATGTAACACCAACAGACAATACAGCAATACTCAACCATTGTTTGTGCATTTACCAAGCATTTTGATGATTGTCTTTCAAAAACTGGCCTCGGTGGCGTAGTGGTTAAGCCATCGGACTACAGGGCTCAATGGGTAGGTGTAAGGCCACTATACACCCTCTTCTCTCTCACTAACAACTAACCAACTAACCCACTGTCCTGGACAGACAGCCCAGTGTCCTGGACAGACAGTCCAGATAGCTGAGGTGGGTGCCCAGGACAGCGTGCTTGAACCTTAATTGGATATAAGCACGAAAATAAGTTGAAATGAAAATGAATGTCTTTCAAATACATATATATCTTGCATAAATACACAACTTTGTGTATTTAGGTTCATTCAGTTTTGTCAGAGTTTTCCGAGGTTATACATGTACACATGTAGTTGCGATCAAGTTGTCATCAACTATATAGTTCAAGTGTTATAATTATAATTATTATATTTATGAACTTTAAAATACTGATTTTCTTTTGGTTCAAAATATTGCAGTATTCTCCGATTTTCAAATCATTGTTTCAGTGATTGTATTTTGTAGTGTGTCCTGTAAGGATGCAATATTGCACTTAATATATACTGCATTTCTGGTAGGGTTTTAGCTTTCAGTAAAGAAAACGTTTCTATTGCTTAACTACACCAATAGAGCATACTGATTTCTTATGTTATGTGTCTTCGAATATTTTAATAAAGTACTTTGATTATATTTCACATGCCAGAACAGTACAGGCAGATATGATGCATAACAGATTTGTCAGAGTTATAATACTTTGTCAACTTAGTAAACAAATTAGAAAGTAAATTCGATAAAATGCATTTTTTAAAGTTCAGCTGATGCTTATACAGTGAAACACCTCTAAACCGGACACCCTTGGGACCAAGACAAATGTCCAGTTCAGAGAGGTTACGTTCTGTCCTGGTTTTTAGAAAGGGACTCTGTAAAATGTCCAGTTTTGAGGAAATTCCGGTTTACAGAGGGTCCGGTCTTGAGACGTTTCACTGTATAAACAATTATTTATATAAATACATGTAGGTATCAGCCCCCAGTTTAGCCGGCTCAAGCGTTCACTTTCTCTATTTGAATCAAACTTCTGGGAAGGGAGAAATCACTTCCATTACTTTTTCAATTACCAGATTAGGGCCTGAGGTATGAGAACGAAGTTATTCTTCAACCTATGTCCAAATGTTAACCAAAGTGGCTTGTAGCAATGTCATACATGCATGTTTAATGCCTCACATCCTACTGTCTCAGATGGTAGTGCTTGGTATCAGGGTGTCGGTGCCTTGCAACGGGTCGTCAGTAATTGGCAACAGGGTATTAGAGCTTGGCAACACGGTTTCAGCACTTGTCAACAGGGTATCAGTACTTGGCAACAAGGTGTCAGTGCTTGGCAACAAGATGTCAGTGCTTGGCAACAAGGTGTCAGTAATCGGCTACAGGGGTTCAGTACTTGGCTACAGGGTATCGGAACTTGATAACAAGATGTCAGTGCTTGGCAACAAGGTGTCAGTGCTTGGCAACAAGGTTTCAGACCTTGGCAACAAGTTTTCAGCACTTGTCTACAGGGTGTCAAGAGCTTGTCAACAGGGTGTCAGAGCTTGTCAGCAGGGTGTCAGAGCTTGGCAGCAGGGTTTTACAGCTTGGCAATAGGGTGTCAGAGTTTGTCAGCAGGGTGTAAGAGCTTGTCAACAGGGTGTCAGAGTTTGTCAGAGCTTGTCAGTAGGGTGTCAGAGTTTGTCAGCAGGGTGTAAGAGCTTGTCAGTAGGGTGTCAGAGCTTGTCAGCAGGGTGTCAGAGCTTGTCAGCAGGGTTTCAGAGCTTGGCAATAGGGTGTCAGAGTTTGTCAGCAGGGTGTCAGAGCTTGTCAGCAGGGTGTAAGAGCTTGTCAACAGGGTGTCAGAGTTTGTCAGCAGGGTGTCAGAGCTTGTCAGTAGGGTGTCAGAGTTTGTCAGCAGGGTGTCAGAGCTTGTCAGTAGGGTGTCAGAGCTTGTCAGTAGGGTGTCAGAGTTTGTCAGTAGGGTGTCAGAGCTTGTCAGTAGGGTGTCAGAGCTTGTCAGTAGGGTGTCAGAGCTTGTCAGTAGGGTGTCAGAGCTTGTCAGTAGGGTGTCAGAGCTTGTCAGTAGGGTGTCAGAGCTTGTCAGTAGGGTGTCAGAGCTTGTCAGTAGGGGGTCAGAGCTTGTCAGTAGGGGGTCAGAGCTTGTCAACAGGGTGTCAGAGCTTGTCAGTAGGGTATCAGAGTTTGTCAACATGGTGTCAGAGCTTGTCAACAGGGTGTCAGAGTTTGTCAGTAGGGTGTCAGAGTTTGTCAGCAGGGTGTCAGAGCTTGTCAGTAGGGTGTCAGAGCTTGTCAGCAGGGTGTCAGAACTTGTCAGTAGGGTATCAGAGCTTGTCAACATGGTGTCAGTACTTGGCTACAGGGTATCGGAGCTTGGCTACAAGGGGTCAGTACTTGGCAAACAGGTGTTAGTGCTTGGCAACATGGTGTCAGTGCTTGTCAGTAGAGTATCAGAGCTTGGCTACATGATGTCAGTACTTGGCTACAGGGTATCGGAGCTTGGCTACAAGGGGTCAGTACTTGGCAAACAGGTGTTAGTGCTTGGCAACATGGTGTCAGTGCTTGTCAGTAGAGTATCAGAGCTTGGCTACATGATGTCAGTACTTGGCTACAGGGTATCGGAGCTTGGCTACAAGGGGTCAGTACTTGGCAAACAGGTGTTAGTGCTTGGCAACATGGTGTCAGTGCTTGTCAGTAGAGTATCAGAGCTTGGCTACATGATGTCAGTACTTGGCTACAGGGTATCGGAGCTTGGCTACAAGGGGTCAGTACTTGGCAAACAGGTGTTAGTGCTTGGCAACATGGTGTCAGTGCTTGTCAGTAGAGTATCAGAGCTTGGCTACATGATGTCAGTACTTGGCTACAGGGTATCGGAGCTTGGCTACAAGGGGTCAGTACTTGGCAAACAGGTGTTAGTGCTTGGCAACATGGTGTCAGTGCTTGTCAGTAGAGTATCAGAGCTTGGCAACATGGTGTCAGTGCTTGGCAACCGGGTGCAACAGAGTCATATGATCAGCACCCTTCAGAGGAACAGGATGTCGGGTGTAATAGTCTATCATTTCGGGGATTGTTGGGAAATTTGGACTGTTTTCTCCGAGAACAAACTGACGGTTGGGCAAACACGCAATCCGGAGGTGGATGAACATCATGGGACTCCTACAAAAGAAAAACAAATGACAAGGTATAGTAATCTTTTCTTCTTTTTTTTCATTGTCCCAGATCACAAACATAGCAGAGTCAGGGATGGGAGCCCCAAATCACTGCTGTACATATTATAAATAGGTATAGTAATCTTTGTTCATCGACAACACAGCATAACAGGCCATAGGATTTCAAATTTCATGTGAAACACCTTTTCGGTTCCGTGCCTTGTGATCATGGGAACCCATTGTTTTTATTATATACATATCAGTGATAGAAATAAGCAGAATTTTTTACTAGTCCACTGGACAAATACATCTTGAAATTTATTTGTCCGCCATTATTTTCACTTGTCCAAATAGTGCGTTTTATTCAAGTACCAGGAAAGAAAGAAGTGTTTTATTTAACGATGCACTCAACACATTTTATTTAAGGTTATATAGCGTCAGACATATGGTTAAGGACCACAAAGATTTTGAGAGGAAACCCGCTGTCGCCACTACATGGGCTACTCTTCCGATTGGCAGCAAGGGATCTTTTATTTGCGCTTCCCACAGGCAGGATAGCACAAACCATGGCCTTTGTTGAACCAGTTATGGATCACTGGTTGGTGCAAGTGGTTTACACCTACCCATTGGCCTTGCGAAGCACTCACTCAGGGTTTGGAGTCGGTATCTGGATTAAAAATCCCATGCCTCGACTGGGATCCGAACCCAGTACCTACCAGCCTGTAGACCGATGGCCTGCCACGACGCCACCGAGGCCGGTCAAGTACCAGGATGATGTTTGTGATTGCTCAAAATAAAACTGTTAAAAAATGTTTTACTTGTCCAATGGATAACCACCGTGGCACATTTTGCTTGTCCGAATAGATTATCGCTTATCAGGACAAACAGACAAGTGCTTATTTCGAACACTGCATATATTATTTGCATTGAATACTTGATATAATAATCAAGGGAAACAATGATTTTACCGACATGCTACCGGAAACAATCGATTCTGTGAAATCAGAAAGCCTGTATAATAATACAGCACAGGTTTCCAACATTACCTTGGCATGGACAATATATATTTGGGCCGGTTACATTATGATCAGGCCTGCTAAAATCTTTGAAGGACCTGTTTGAAAAAAAAGCCGATTTCATACCTTGTATTCGAAAGTACTACACGTATACACATATATATTTGTAGGTAGGTAACATCAAATCCAGTCTGTTATTTCAGGAAAAAAGAGAAAAGTTTGTTTTGTTTAACGACACAACTAGAGCACACTGATTTATTTATCATCGGCTACTGAATGTAAAAAATTTCGTAATTTCAACATGTAGTCTTACAGAGGAAACCCACTCATTTTTTCCATTAGCTAACGATGGATATTTTATACCTCACAGTGACCTGGAAAAAAAGATGAAATCGGAGAAATGTTTATGACTCCATTACTCACTTGATTGACAGCGAGTACTGTCCCCGTTCAGACTCACTTTCCCTCACGAGATAACTTCCTTCCTTGTACACACGCATCAAGCTCTCGGCTCCCAACCGCGATATCCTTCCATGATACCAGCTACAAAAGACAAGCAGTATTTAATAATTTTCTGCATCATGTTTATTTGCTTATATTCAGTTGAAAAAGAAAGAAAGTTTGTTTTGTATAACGACAACACTAGAGTACATTGATATATTAATCATCGCCTACTGGATGTCAAACATTTGGTAATTCGGACTCATAATCAGTAGAGGAAACCCACGACATTTTCTTAATGCAGCAAGGGATCTTTTATATACACTTTCCCACAGACAGGAAAGCACATACCATGGCCTTTGACCAGTTGTGGTGTACTGGTTGGAACAAGATAAAACACTTTCCCACAGACAGGAAAGCACACACCATGGCCTTTGACCAGTTGTGGTGTACTGGTTGGAACAAGAAAAAACACTTTCCCACAGACAGGAAAGCACACACCATGGCCTTTGACCAGTTGTGGTGTACTGGTTGGAACAAGATAAAACACTTTCCCACAGACAGGAAAGCACACACCATGGCCTTTGACCAGTTGTGGTGTACTGGTTGGAACAAGAAAAAACACTTTCCCACAGACAGGAAAGCACACACCATGGCCTTTGACCAGTTGTGGTATACTGGTTGGAACAAGAAAAAACACTTTCCCACAGACAGGAAAGCACACACCATGGCCTTTGACCAGTTGTGGTATACTGGTTGGAACAAGAAAAAACACTTTCCCACAGACAGGAAAGCACACACCATGGCCTTTGACCAGTTGTGGTATACTGGTTGGAACAAGAAAAAACACTTTCCCACAGACAGGAAAGCACACACCATGGCCTTTGACCAGTTATGGTATACTGGTTGGAACAAGAAAAAACACTTTCCCACAGACAGGAAAGCACACACCATGGCCTTTGACCAGTTGTGGTATACTGGTTGGAACAAGAAAAAACACTTTCCCACAGACAGGAAAGCACACACCATGGCCTTTGACCAGTTGTGGTATACTGGTTGGAACAAGAAAAAACACTTTCCCACAGACAGGAAAGCTAACACCATGGCCTTTGACCAGTTGTGGTGTACTGGTTGGAACAAGAAAAAACACTTTCCCACAGACAGGAAAGCACACACCATGGCCTTTGACCAGTTGTGGTGTACTGGTTGGAACAAGAAAAAACACTTTCCCACAGACAGGAAAGCACACACCATGGCCTTTGACCAGTTGTGGTGTACTGGTTGGAACTAGAAAAAACACTTTTCCACAGACAGGAAAAACACATACCATGGCCTTTGACCAGTTGTGGTATACTGGTTGGAACAAGAAAAAACACTTTCCCACAGACAGGAAAGCACACACCATGGCCTTTGACCAGTTGTGGTGTACTGGTTGGAAGAAGAAAAAACCCAGTCGGTTGAACGGATCCACTGGGGTGGTCTGATCCAGTGATGCGAGCACCTCAAGCGAGTGCTCAGCCATATTCCGTTAAAGCTAAAAGCTTACCTGTATGTATATGTACATACATGTACAGTTCACAATATTGTAACATCATGAAGGGTTAAACTTAAAGCTGCTGTTCACAAAATCGCCAAAAGCAATTTAAAGTCAAATTAAAGGCAAATATATGCCATTACCAATTCCCCAAAACGCTAATTCGAAAACGCTGTAATACTATGTGTATAGCTATTTTAAAAAATAAATTCTATTTAGCTAAACATTATTTGAATTTGGCTACAAATTTTCTGACCAAATTAGCCAAATTGCTATTAATGTTTTGCATACAGCTTTAACCCCATAACATCATCTACTAATGCAAAACACAAATTTTACTACTGTTTCACTAAACTATGTTGGTGTTTATAGGATATTAAACAAGCTTCCATTTCTTATCATGTTTATGTCCCGAGTGAAATAGTTTTCAGTTGTCATGAGCCTTCATGTAAAATACTCAAATTTCATAGGTTATTTAGCCTTGGAAGAAAAAACCCTAATACCCTGAGTAGGCAGAGTTGAAAATTAACATGAAAACCATGGTCGCCAGCAGGGCTAGTTGAAGAAAAATCTTACTGGCCCTCCCAATTTAACTGTACATCAAAAATCAAAACAAAAATTTTCTTTGTTGAATAATAACCATGTACATGTATAATAATGATATTTATCCAGCAATCACTGTATACATTGGCAAGATATAATGACTAGATAAATCTCTATATTAGGTCAAGTGACATAAGCCCGACTCGACTCGAGTAGATTTTCAATAAACATACTATTTAAATCATTTGTTTTAGTACAGTAAATACAAATAACTTTTAATTTTGCAATAACGATACCAAACTTGTATATGTATTTATGAATTAGAGTTTAGAAACGATTTTTTAATGTGACAGAATGTAGCTAGTGTCTTACAAATAACGACGTCATACGGCAAAAGCCTTGCTAGGTTGACAATACTCGATTTGCGTACACAAAACTGGAATAAATAACGATTTTCCGAATATCCTTGTAGGATTGCAGGATAAAAGAAATAACTGGTTACTGTCTCAAGGTATCGGGCTTTATCCTGCTCAGGACGAATGGGGAATGCAGCTCGGCAGAGCCTCGCTGCATTCGCCATTCTAACCTTCGCAGGATAAAGCCGATATCTTAAGGCAGTAACCAGTTATTCCCTATATATATAATGTATATAGTCTGTTTCCGTCAAATGGAAAACGATGAAATGGCATGTAACTTCATAATGAATGAAGTTAAAAGTCATATTAAAAAAACATATTATTAAATTTTAAACCCATACCAACACAAAGAAAACTCCATTATAAATAAAAATGCTTCTTTACAAATTAAAATAGCTGAGACGTGTGCCCAGGACAGCGTGCTTGAACTTTAATTGGATATAAGCACAAAAATAAGTTGAAATGAAATGATGGTTCTGTATTCATCTGTATGCAAGATATGGTCCGGACAAGAAAAAGTTAACAGACGGACATACGGACAAATGCCATACCACAATATAACCTATCATAGATGGACGTATAAAAAAGTCACTGGAACAGTTCCATTTGCAATGAAGATTAACTTAATATTTTCCCTAGCTTGTTTTAGCATGGTGCAGCACAATGCCTCAATAGTCTAGCACCATCTTGCCTTAATCAGCCCAGAGATTAAACAAGCCTTTTTCACTAATTAATTCTAAAATTGCCTTTATAAAACACCCAAAAAGGTATTATTAATTAATAAAATATGCCTTTTATATCTTTTGCCATTCATTTATTAAAGCAAGCACATAAATTACATTAATGTTTATTTCAATTAATTTTTGTGTATTTTCAATGAAAAACAAGTGCCCTGAAAATAGTGAAAATGCCCCAAAAGTGTTTGGTCTACCATGCCTTGCCAAATTTCTAGGAAAATCACTATAACTGTAAATAAAAAATTGATGTAGTGATGTAGGTTTAGCTAAACTGATTGAAACGTACTTCTGGTTATGCAGAGGAATAATAGGGTTGATGTTTTCACCCACTGTACATGACTTCGGGGCGTTTCTGCGAGTCGGAGACACTGGGGCATCGTCAGAATGGGAACCTGCAACATAAGATGGTTACAAATATAGAGAATAATATACGAGTGGCTGTTAGATATGTTGGATCTCACAACGAGGTGTTTTAAAATATATCTAACGAGCGAAAGCGAGTTTGATACATTCTTGAACGAGTTGTGAGATAAACGGTATCTAACTGACACGAATGTATTAATCTATTTCTTACATATCCTCAAAAAACAGGTTTTTTAAAGCAAATCTTAACATCTTTTATGACTAAAAGTTATTTACAGCCATTGCACTTGTAGCTAAATTACGCATCACAGACACATGATTGTCAGGTTAACTATACGTCACAGTGTAATCTATTTCCACCGTGTTGTTTTTCATTGCATGCATGGCACGGGTGACCTGGTAATCACCTAGGAGCAGCCAGTCATATGTCTTGAAATTGTTAACACATGTACGTGTGTAAACAACCCATGTGTTATCAAAAATAACACATGATGTTCTCACCAACGGGTGTGTAAGAAACCTGTATATCGCACTTTAATGACTCACATACGGCACAAACAACTGTCAGTAGTAGCCGAGTATGGTAAACTGGATTAATAATGCAGCAAGATAGGGTCTTTTTTGTTTTTTGTGTGTGTGAATATGGCAATATGCACCTTAGTTAAAGTTTGTTTTGTTTAATGACACCACTAGAGCACATTGATTTATTATTCATTGGTTATTGGATGTCAAACATTTGGTAATTCTGACATAGTCTTAGAGAGGAAACCTGCTACATTTTTCCATCAGTAGCAAGGGATCTTTTATATGCACCATCCCACAGACAGGATAGCACATACCACGGCCGTTGATATACCAGATGTGGTGCACTGGCTGGAACAAGAATATATAGCCCAATGGGTCCACTGATGAGGATTGATCCTAGACAGACTGCGCATTAAGTGAGCGCTTTACCACTGGGCTACATGTACCCAATTTTAACCTTAGAGCATGTTCACCATGTGTACATTTTGCAAACCATTGGTAGCTACAGTGAATATCTGCAATGAAGCTAATCTAAGCATATAAATCTTGTGATTTTAAGTATAGCAACGAATAACACAAAACATATAGCATACATTCTCCACTCCTACCCAGTTTACAGTAGAAAGAAGGTACATGTGGTTACAGATGTCACTTAACAATGCCAGAAGAAACCACTGAGCACTCTGTAAAGTACCAATGAATTGATGAATAGAATACAGAACCACATTAAACCTACTAGTTAGGAGATACACTCAGATAAATACAGAACCACATTAAACTTACTAGTTCTGAGATAAGACAACAGGTTGGTTTTGGCTCCAATGTCCCAGGCATCCTCGTACTGAGCTGGGGGTGATGACGCTGGAACCAGTGACGACCTCGGTAACCCAGGACTACTGCTCATGGTTGGGAACGGGAGGCCATTTTGTTGTCTGAATACCTGCGTTGTCGGACTGATCCTCCGATCACGGTCCTCACTGACCTTCCTGTGATGCCCGGGAGATGCAAGTTTTTGTTCTAGCTCCTTCTGCTTCTGTTTGGAATCCCAAGGCTCTTCGTATAGAACCGGACCTGATGACAAAGGAGCCACAGGAGTTGCAGAGGTGGGCGAGAGACCCAGGGCCACGTGCGAAGGAGCCACCACACCGCTGATCTTGCGGGCTGCATTCAGAACCTTCTCCTGAAGCTCCCTCTGTTTCTGAACGGTGTCCCACGCATCTTCGTAACAATCGTTGGACCGCAAAACCTTGGGAGTCTGACCCTTACCCACCGACATGGTCCTGTCACTGGTGCTCAGTTTCCATGCACAGTCATACAGCTCTTCTGGATTCTCTTCACTGGTGGTGGTAGTGACGTCGTTGCTAGAAGAGTTACAAATGGGACTTTGTTTCTTATGGTTCGCCAAACCACGTTCTGGGGAATGAGGACTTTGGATTTCACTGTTAGAGTTCTCCGTGCGACCAGCACTGCTGCGCAATTCTTTCTGCTGCTTCCTAGAGTCGTGAGGCTCCTGACAGACGTCTGGTCTTGACCGATTTGTCACACTGTCCACAAACACACTGTGGTCGGGCTGGTACCAGGTGCCTGCATGACTGTACTTATTTTCATGATCAGTATTGGCACTCTGTATTGAGGACTTCAGATGTTCGTTCAGATGATTGTACTCTGTCTCTGATTCTATTGCCAATGAGTAGATGGAATCTACAACATCTTCAGAAGGATCCTTCACACCTGAAATATTCACAGGACTTTAGACTGCATCAACGTCGAGGCGATAAACGTTGTGCCCGAAATGCATATACAGTGTACAGTGAAACCTCACAAAACCAGACCCTCTGTAAACCGGAATTCCCCCATAACTGGACATTTTTCATGGTCCGTTTTTTAAAATCAGTACAGAACTTAACCTCTCTAAACCAAATACCTCTTAAAACTGGACATCTTACCTGGTCCCGAGGGTGTCCGGTTTACAGGGGTTTCACTGTACAATGTATGTCGAAAATAATCATGCCCAAATTAACTACAAACATGCTGACCTCTAAATATTTCACCTCAAAACCACTGAAATGTTAAGTTTAATTATATTAAAATAACCTGAAATGCATTTGTGAATATTCACAACTGTCCAGCAGCTGTTAATGACAGTACTGAACAAAAACGACTTTTCTGCACTCAGAAAAGACAATTAAAGTATGTATTATGCCCAAATTAGTGAGATCTAAAACCCTGATTCAACTAAGAGGCCTATCAGCCTATAGAGCCCCGTGATTTAATTTTCAATTTTATAATGTTAAGTTCTTATTTAAAATTTTAAAATTTAATAAAACATTAATAAAAATTAAAACATTGAAAAATATCAGCTCCCAAATCTTAGTTTTGGGGAGCACATTACTGAGGTGACTGGTACTTGCACTATATACCTTAATTTATTGAGGGTATTATCAGGCACACCATGGGGTGCAGACCGTAAAACATTGCTCATGATTTTTGAGGCCTTTATTGTGTCCAGGCTGCAGTATGGGGCACAGGCCTTTGGCTGCGCCAGTCAAACCCAGCTCAGGAAACTTGATAGCGTATATGGTAGGGCTCTCAAAATTATTGTTGGGGGCGCTATCTGTACGCCATATGATAGTGTAATGGTTGAGCTGGGTGTTATGCCCTTGGCCCTTAGGAGAATCAGGCAAGGTTTAAGATATATCAATAAAGTTCGCAGTATGGTGCCTGATTCTCCTGTCAACCACAATAAACCTATATTAATCAAGAATTTTAACAGAGATAGGGACATGTCTGTAGTTTCGCATTTAAATAAGTTCGCTAATGACTTTGGGATGGTTGGTCTCCCCTTGAGTAGGATGGAAATTGATTCCGCCCTCCCATGGTGAACCGGCATCCCACGGGTTCATTACCACATCAGGGAAGAAATTATTAAAACTGATAATATCAATTTCAAGAAAGTAATTTTTCAGGCAGTGGTCGGGGAATTCTACCCGGATGTAATTCAGATCTATACAGACGGGTCGAAGGACCCAGACACTGGGAAAACAGGAATGGCCTTTATAATCAAAAATGTTAATCTAAAAAATCCTATAGCCATTAGGGCTAGGCTGTCGGATAATATTTCAGTTTATACCACCGAACTGATGGCCATGCTGTATTCTCTGAAGTGGGTCGAACGTTATAAGGATAATAGCCCTAACAGATATGTCCTATTCTCTGATAGCCTTAGTGCCCTTCAGGCAATCCGTGGCACCCATAGTGTTAGACCGGAAATGATTTACAAAATGTAAAACATTTATAATAATGTGAGTAAAGGAATTGAACTCGTCATAGAGTGGGTTCCGGCGCACATTGGAATAGCCGGTAATGAGCTTGCTGATGTGAATGCAAAAAGGAGTTTGCAGGACCGCGTGGTCGGTGTGCCAGTGGAACATAATTATAACGAGATAAACTCTATAGCCGAGCCACACTTTTGGCATCTGTGGCAAACCGAATGGGACCACAGAACCAGAGTGTGGCATGCATATATCAAACCAAAGGCGGCTACTCCTGGTCCGGTTTCATTTAATGTTAGAGCCACTAAAATTATAGCAAGACTGCGGATGGGTACTTCATCCGCACTCAATGATACTAAATTTAAAATTAAGAAAATACAGTCTCCTAATTGTTTGGTATGCCATAAAATAGAAAATGTTAATCACTTTTTGACTGAGTGTACCAAACATTCTAAAATTAGACTAAAGTTGATTAATTATTTAAATAAAATTAATTTAAAGTTTAATGCATTTAATATTTTGAACCCACCTAAGGAACATAAAATGACAATCGACAGGTTGGTGGTCGCCTTTGTTTACCAATCTAAAATTATTATTTAAATAAGAAGCACTCGACCGATCCTCGGGGGATGGGGGGTGCTATATTTTTACGGGTCCAGAGATCGCATTCGGTAAGTTCTGGTCGGTATGGGGGGGCAGCATTTTGGTGCAGCGCTCCGGTTCTGACCGGGACTTCCCCTGGTAATGCACTTAGGTCCATTAGGGTATGCTTCTCGGGATCTGTTCAATAATTCTTTAATATTCTGTGGGTGCAGCAATAACTCTATATTTTTAGTTGCCTAACCATAATCTTTTATATTTGTAATATATTATATTGATAATTTTAATTGTATACATTTTTTAAATTATGATGTGTGTAAATTTGTTTTATGAATGGTGATGGGTGAATGTTATATTTACTTCAGGCTGATGGTTGGGATGGTTGGTCTCCCCTTGAGTAGGATGGAAATTGATTCCCCCCCCCCCTTCTCGCCGACCAAATATATGGTATAAATTATTTCAATTGGTTCTATTTTTTAAAATTCTTTTGTTAGGTTACTAGCATGTTCGTTTTAATTTGTTTTAATTTATTTTATACTTGTTTTTAACTTATTTGTAATAAAAAGAAGCCGGAACTCAATAGGGCGGTGTGCTGCTCCTATCCTAGTTGATGGAACCTGGTACTATACCCCGTCTCCACCCTCTAGTATTCTAAATTAAAGGGTCACATCGTCTGGTGAATGACGTAACCTTTAGATTCCCGTGGTCTACGGAGAGGAGCCTCTGGACTTCAGGATCATCCGAATACGTTTCACTCTGCCAGACTCACCAGCTGCAAACTTTCCTGTATCTGCCAATCATAGCGGATGTGGAACACTCTCCTAGTGATCCAGCCGCAAACCTTCTCCTGAGGAGCACCGAGAATGGACACGACGGTTGGGGTCATGAGGGGGTGGGGGTATGCCACCGGAAATAGGTTTAGGCCATAGGCATAGGCGGTTTCGGCTATAGGGGGTGTTAGGTTTGTCCAGGGGACTGCCGCCCGCCCCCTCAGGCCCCCCCCCCCCCCCCCGGTTTCGGCCACACTGAAGTTTACGATATAATTGGTGCCCCTTATAACACTCTGTCCCCTTACTAAACAAACTTCCTGTGGCCTAGGCCCAACCTCCTGGAAACCAACCTACCTGAAAAAATTGTAGGGCTAATAGAGAGCTCTGTATGTTAATATTTTACATTTAGAAACGCCCGTTCCAAAATGGCGATCAAAATTTTATAAATATTTAAATTATATTTATGAATTTTCTCTTTAGAAATGGCGCATCTAAAATTAAAATATAAAGCCCCACTCCCCCATTGGCTTAAATTCAAAATTGATCTAAGTAATTCTGCCCCGGATTGGGTCCCTGGCCTCCAGAAGCCGAACCCGGGGTGGACATGCTCGAAACCGTAGTGGTATAGGAGCATGTTAAAAACATTATGTCATGTCCAAAGCTCCAATGATGAATGTCACAGTGGAGGTGCAATTTCTATTTAAATCCTTTAAATTTAGAACTCTAGGAGAAAATACATGTAGACTTTAAAGGCACACTGTCACAGATTTAAGGACCTTATTTCTCTAAAAATGGATAATAAATAAAAATTACATTAATTGTTGGAAACCAAATGTAGCTATCGCATCACTTTAACTGAACCATGATGGAGTGAAATCCATGTCATCCCTCTTGCCAATTTTAGTTTTTTAATTATGAACCATTGTTATAATTCAATTATTTTTACAAAATGTCATTAATAAATGGAGTATGGTGGTTATGAAGATGGTTGAATAAAGTACATTTAGGGACAAATCAAATTATATGTGTTCAGGTAATACTTTGTTAGATCATTAAATAGGTCAGTGGACTGTGACAATATGCCTTTAAACAATTTGAATGTTAAATTTTTGTTTATATTTGTTTAATTTAATAAAAAAATTCAAAATATCTCTCTATTACATGTAGTTTGTGACGACTGCCCCCATTGAATCATAATACGTGTTAGAGAATAATTTTTTTTTTTTTTAAATTTCCGAAATATCTCTGTTAGTTTGTGGAGAGTGCCCCAGAGCATCATAGTACCAAGTTTCAGAACAACAATCCAAGTGAAACTTTATAAGAAGATAGACTTCAAAGCAAAGACTGATGGACACACAAACACCAGACAAATCAGTATTAGAAAAGCTCCACTAACGGATGTCATAGCGGAGATAAAATTTATATTTAAACCTTTAAAATTTAAAAAACTCTAGGAGAAAATACATGACATTGTAGAGTTTGAAAATGTTCAATGTTAAATTTTTATTTTAATTTTAAAAATTTAATAAAACTTCAAAAATGCCACAATTACTCTCTATTACTCTGTGAATATTGCCTTAGAGAATGATAGTACCAAGCTTCAGAACTACTGGAACAAAACTCTAAAAGATAAACTTTAAAATGTTCAATGTTAAATTAATTAGCTTAAAAAATGGTAAAACGAGAGCTGGAAGAGATTTCGGCCAGTTCTAAAATCTGAAATTGAAGAAAAAACATTCTGTGTGTACTATAGGCATACATGTACTATAGGCATACATGTACATTTGTTCACGTAGCTTACCAGAAAGTCGAGATGAAAATGAATACGGTTCACTATATTCGTTGTCACTTGACAGCGACTTGTCAGCAGGATTCGCCCAGATGAACTTGGCTGCATCCACGGGCTGAGTGTAGTCACCAAGTCTCACGCCCTACAAAACAGCATGGACAGAAAGAATGAACGGCTGACTAAATGGATGAAAGAATCTCTTTAATGACACCCCAGCAAACAAATACAGCACAAAAACATCCTTATGGAAGAAGGCAGTCGGCATTACAAATCAAAAGAGAAGAAGTTGACAGAATAATGGGATACTGGTAAAAGGAAATGTTTCATTTAACGATGCACTCAACACATTTTATTTATGGTTGTATGGCGTCAGACATATGGCTAAGGACCACAAAGATATTGAGAGAGGAAACCCGCTGTTGCCATTTCATGGGCTACTCTTTTCGATTAGCAGCAAGGAATCTTTTATATGCACCATCCCACAGACAGGATAGTACATACCACTGCCTTTGTTACACCAGTGGTGGAGCACTGACTGGAATGAGACCGACTGCATTTCAAGCAAACGCTTTACCAATGGGCTATGTCCCATCCCTACTGTTTAAATAACATTGCATATAATATTAAAGTAAGAAAATATTTTTTCTCCTAATACTGAGTATTCATAGGACATGGTGCAACCACATTTACAGCATTCGACTACAGTTTCAAGGTCTAGGACTTGTAGTTTGTTTACTCATTAGGAAGAGAAAACCCCAGTGACCAGGTTCTCTAAAAAAGAAAGAAGAAAGTTTGGTTTGTTTAACGACACAACTAGAGTACATTGATTTATTAATCATTGGCTAATGTATGTCAAACATTTGGTAATTTTGACCTGTAGTCTTAAAGAGGAAACCTACAACATTTTTTTATTAGTAGCAAGGGATCTTTTATATGCACCAACCCACAGACAGGATAGCACATACCACGGCCTTTGATATACCAGTTGTGGTACACTGGCTGGAAGGTTCTCTAAAAGCACTCGATCCTATATGATTCAGGCAATCAGGCAACTGCTCTATCAATTAACAGGGCTTCTAGAATTTTTATAAAAATCACTTGCCATGGGATCACTGATTTAAAAAATTTACTAGCCATGATTGAAAATTTACTAGTCCTACTTTTAAGTAAATACAATTTTACTCATGTAGTAATAATCAGATATGTCACCTAAACAGGAAGATAGAGCTTAAAACCCCTTAGATTTGGGGAGAGGATATTCATATTTACTAAATAAACTTAAATACAGCATTTGACAACTTTTTTTTTTCACTAGCCATCGGGCATGGCGATAGTAGTTATTTACTAGCCCAACATTGAATATTACTAGCCACGGGAGTGGGGCTACCATAATCTAGAAACCTTTCAATCAAACTAGATACTTCCCCACAATTACACACAAGTACAGTCAAACTTGTCTTAAGCGGTCACACAAGGGAGTAGATAAAAGTGGCCGCTTAAGACACGTGGCCGCTGAGTACAGGTTGCCACATATATAGTCTTTAAAACATTTGTTGTTGTTTCTTGTTTTACCATCTGTACTGCTAATCAAAGGATGTGTGCTTTACAGTTGACTATAAATCAACTTATGACATGTTGTCTCCTTCAGAAATAATGCAAATGGAATGTATTAAATTAACCGTTCCCAACAAGTTTGTTTTAATTTTCCATTTAATTATTTAATTCCTACTTCATCGGTGTATTGTCATAGTAAGTGAACCTACTTATGTCAAGTGTAGCCTGCTCAGTGGCAATTAGATGCATTCCAGAGTCATACTTTCTTAATTGATACACAGTAGATGTCGGGACTGAATGGGTACTGGTATTCCTGAAGGTGTGAAGATCGGTTATTTGCTGCACCTTATCGATGTTGTTAAATATCCCTTTTTTATATAATAGTAAAACTTTACTGTGGTCGCTTAATACAGGTATTTTAGCGACTTCGGATCCGATTTCGGTGGCCGCTGGCCACGTTAAGACAGGTGACCGCTTATTACAGGTGCATTTACGTTATAAATTGTTTGGGAGGGGAAAATGTGGCCGCTTAAGGCAGGTTACCGCTGAATACAGGTGGCCACTATAACAGGTTTGACTGTACATGCATATTCACCCAACAACCTCTGGGACATTCAGTTACATTTATGTTTACATGTACAATGTATATACTGGTTGGTCCAACTGAAATTATAATAATAATAAAAAAATTAAAAAAAACTTTGTTATTTTTTTCACACTTTATTCTGGTCAAACCAAACAGCCACCTATGTAGTTTTGAAAACTGCAGCAGGACTGTATACTGTACATATCAAGCTACATGTAGGCCAATGCATACATGTATATATAACAATAAACATGTAATCTGGACTGGTTAAAACAAAATTAGTTCCATGCATACCCTGCACATGAACATGTACATAGCTTACGGTTACAGAGGGTAAAATTACGTACAAATTTTTATAATTTTTAGAAAGATTAAAATTTATAGTATGAAAGAAAGAAATGTATTATTTAACGACGCACTCAACACATTGTATTTATGGTTATATGACGTCAGACATATGGTTAAGGACCACACAGATATTGAGAGAGGTAAGCTGCTGTCGCTACTTCATGGGCTACTCTTTTCGATTAGCAGCAAGGGATCTTTTATATGCATCATCCCATAGACAGGATAGTACATACCACGGCCTTTGATATACCAGTCGTGTTTTATAGTAAGAGAACTACTGTTTAATATTTGGTAAATGCTTAAATGCAGTGTCCATTTTCAAAACATTTCAAACCCATAACCACCTAATACATGTAGCTAGGGCCACTGAATTATGGTCTGTTAAATTTAGTTTTTATTACATGTACATGTATGTACCAACATATTATTTACTGTCAGAAAGTGTGCAATTATTATTATTATTATAGGTTATATATGGAGGATAATAAACGAGTTACCAGTTATTATCATATTTATGTCCCGAGAGAAATAATTTTCAGTTGTCACGAGCTTTAGCATCATTTCTGAGAATTACTATAACGTTGTAATTTAATCACTTTCATAGATAATTAAAAAAAATACAAGTTCTCTTTATTCTGCTTCCAAATCTATAATGAATTGCATTAAAATGACATTTTGTCATTAATTTAACACCAAAAACAGAGACCCGTAAAGGCAAACTCTTTAAACTACATGACGCCATTTTGTGTGTTTGTCAAATCGTGATGACGTCATATTTAGTACCGACAAAGTCATTGGTTTGTAAGCGTCAAATTGTCCAATAGTATTGTTCGTTAGACCAATGCAGAATATTTCTCACTGAGAAAATATGAAAAATATTTTCCCTGTTATGATTGACCGCTGGGGTAATAAATACTGATACTACTGAAGATATACATTGTGTACATGTGTAAGAAATAAGTATCAGTGACCGTGCTTATAAAACTTTTAGAGTCCAGACTCAATCTCTAATGATATCACACACATACAATTTGTACGGCGTTGTCATGACATTAGTGTCTCAGACTCTATTAAAGTCATGAGTCTAGACTCTAAAATGTTTTATAAGCACCAGGCCAGGTCTAACACTGATACATGTATCAGGGTTTTATCAGGTACGTTTCTAGACTTCGATAGTGGGCACCATTCCCCAACATTCTACAGAGGCTATGTCGTTTTGAATTCCCAATTTTGGAGTAACAAATTCCCAATCTGAATGTAAATCTCATTCACTTGACAAACCTTCTCAATAACGTTTTGTAATGCACAATAGATATATTTCTTTGAATAAACACAAGTACATGTATATACATACATATATATACCTATATATATATATATATATATATATATATATATATATATATATATATAGCATTACTTTTTTAATTCTAACTTGGCTTAAAGGGACATTCCTAAGTTTGCTGCAATTTTTAAGATGTTATCGACTAACAGAGATTTTTTAACGATTGTATGGGAAACCGGGGCACAGTGAATCAGAGCTATTTTGGTACCACTGCCTAAAGGGAATCCTGAGATGATGTCATCACTTTATGTGTTTGGGGTATACCCATGCACGAATTGTCAGTTTGAGACTGAAAAATCTACAGACAAAATAACAAGGGGAAGTATGTTTTTATGTGTCAAAAGTAAATTTCACAACTTAAGATTTGTGTGCCATATCTGGTAGATCATCCAGAAGTATTAAACCAGTTATGTATTATTTAGAGTGTCTATTTGTGATATTACTGAAGGGGTGTTTCCTTCAAACTAAAGCAGCACGTGAGCTTATGAGGTAGTTTATAGGTCAATGAGTGCACATGGGGCACAGTGAATCAGGGCACAGTTGATCACTACTTGTGTGATTCACTGTGCCCCGCATGAAATTAATATGTTCGTCAAAAGCCCATACACCTTTTTAATTAAGGTAACAAGGATTGGAAACAATCAATGGTGTTGTCTGCTTGTAAAAGTTTAGAAATTAAAGTGTTTAGAAGTGTCCTCGTCATGACTTACTGGCACACTTTGAGGGGATTCAACAAAATCATAATTTTTTTGCCCCCATTTGTACTGGGCATTTCCGAAGTGAGAGAGAGATGCTTTATTTAACGGCTCACTCACCACATATTATTTACTGTTATATGGCGTCAGGCATATGGTTAAGTACCATTCTGATAGTGAGAAAGGAAACCTGCTGCGCCACATGGGCTACTGTTTCGGATTAGTAGCAAGGGATCTTTTATATGCACATTCCAATAGACAGGATAGCACATACCATGGCCCTTGATGCAGTAAAGTGCTAATCAAAATTATACCCAGGTGATTTTCCAATCTTACATATTAGTTATGAAAATCCCTGGAGTAAAAACCATAAAAATGTGTCAGTATTATCATGACCTGTTATGGTATTCAAACAACCGGTAAAAAAAATGACTATAATACCCAATTTTATATTGAACACACCTGAGACCACCCTTCTGCTTAGCTTAGTACTTGTGACTTGACCTGTCAGCTTTAATCAATATAAACCTGGGAGTTATAGTCTGTTCCAAATTACATATGTTTTGCAGTAAACTTGTAAATACATCTCATATTTCTATCTATAACAGGTCATTTATTGTCATTTTTTGTATCGGTTGTTTGAATACCATAACTGGTAATGATAATACTCACACATTTTTATGGTTTTTATTCCAGGGAATTCCATAACTAATATATAAGACTGGAAAATCACCTGGGTATAATTTTGATTAGTACTTTAGTTGTGCAGCACTGGCTGGAACGAGAAATAGCTGAATGGGTCCACCATGTGGAATTGATACGAGCACCCACCACAACATGAGCGAACGCTCTACCGCTGAGCTACGTCCCAGTCCCTTTCCGAAGTGCAGGCAAATAATGTGGACAATAGGCCTACAGTTATTTTATCCATCTACCATGAACCAGCCTATGTGGGATCTGTTATTATGTTTAAAGTTTACATAAATGTAAATCAAGCAAATTAAATGAATGCCAATTAATGTTAATAAGTGATTCACTGTGCTCTGGAAGCTTATTCACTGTATCCCGGTACTGGGGCACGGTGAATCACTTTGAATTGAAAAAAAAATCGTCTCTCACCAAAAACATAAGGGAGTTGGCAAGGAGCTGCTGGCTTGTGTTTATACACAACATCTCCCTATTATATATGCAACATATAATGGAAACTCCATTACAAACAGGAAGAAGAAAACTGGCAAAATCATTTTGCTGATTCACTGTGCCCCAGTTTCCCCTAATTACATATCAAATATATTTTTCTGCATAAAATATTAGTAGTTGTATATTAAACGTGTTTCTGATCGTTATAATATTTGTACTAGGTTAAATTTCATTTTATCTCCTAAAAAGGATTTTTTGATAAGTACAAAATTATTTGAAGAAAAAATCCAGTTTGGGCTTCTTACAAATATTAAGATGACCAGAAACACAATGAATATACAGACACTGATATTCCTAACAAGAAAATATATTTAATATGTAAGTTAAATCGTAGAAATATTTTATTAGTGAGAAACATCTTACAATGCAACATCTTTTTTGAAATGAAACTGAAAATTCCCAATTTTGGTAAAACGATGTTAAAATTCCCAATTTCAAAGCCATGGGTGTCAAGTCAAATTATAGAAATAAAACCCTGATGTATACAAATGTACTGTATTATATTTTTTGGGAACCATGATCAAGTTAACAAAGAGCCAGCTTTGCCATTTGCCATGAAAGGAAGGAAGGAAATGTTGTATTTAACAACGCACTCAACACATTTTATTTACGGTTATATGGTGTCAAACATATGGATAAGGACCACACAGATATTGAGAGAGAAAGCCCGTTGTCGCCACTTCATGGGCTACTCTTTTCGATTAGCAGCAAGAGATCTTTTATATGCACCATCCTACAGACAGAAAAGCACATACCACGGCCTTTGTTACACCCGTTGTGAAGCACTGGCTGGAGTGAGAAATAGCCTAATGGGTCCACCGACGGGGATCGATCCTATACCGATCACGCATCAAGTGACCGCTTTACTACTGGGCTACGTCCCGCCTGCCATTTGCCATGAATACACATTTTAAAAACAATTGGCGAAATAGGAAATAACTGATTTTGTCCAACTGATACGTATGAGTTTTTGTTTGCTCTGCTGGAATTTTCAAAACCAAATTACGTCTGACATGTCATACACACACATGTACATGCACATCTATCATGTCTATTATGACCCCGGGTTACAAGCACATTTGTTTCCTGTTTAGTTTTAATTATCCAATTGTCACATCCTGTTTATTTTCATTACTTCCCTTTCATATCATGATCATGTATTCAACAGATGAACAACTCATATCATAAAAACTCATGGTCATATTTTAGAAATGTACATAGCTTTTTGTTTGCACCAATAACCCAAATCTGGTGGTGGTGGTGGTAGTGATAGGGTTGGGGGGGGGGGGGGGAGTGGAGTTGGGGTGTAATATTAAAGGCTATTGTATACATGTACGTAAGTGCTATAATATTTGTGTTATTTCTTAATTATAGCCCCCTTGTTACTAATCGGAAATAATTAAATCAACTACATGTATACCAGTGTGCGATGTTGGTTAAATTTTTTTAAGTGTTATAAGGACTCCCTGTTTGCAAATCTTTAGAGCTCACGTACCACCAACCCAGCGAGCCCTACCACGCATCTCCAGCAGAACAGAAGATACATGTACACTAAATATTTTGCACAAAATCATAGAAAAGATTGCTATTCAAGACTGTGGTTTCCCAGGATTTTAAGATATATGCTGACTGTGTCATTTCGAAGAATCAATGTAATTTGTACAAGCCAAGCCAAGCCACATGATTTTTGCGAGCCTCAGGCTCCCGGACTCTCAAAATCGCACACTGTATACGTTGATCGATACAGACAAGTGTGTAAGTACCGGGTACACGATATTGTATGTACCATATAAATTATAACTATATACATCTATGTACACTGGTACAGTTTTCTCTCATGTTAAGCAATTTACATCAGATTCTGACCTAAGCAAGTAGATATACCGAAGTAATCGATTTATTCCAGCCATCTGCTTCTTCCAAAATGTATGTCCATGCTTATATACGCCTATAGTCTGTCCCATCATTTTATAAAAATGTTTTTTTATAAATAATTTCAGTTTGGTTTGACATAAGAAGAAATGTAAAAGTGTTTTGGAAATAACAAATAGATATAATTTTTGTGTGTAATTTACAAATCGATCAGTTCAGAAATAAATAACTTGTAGTAAATGTCACAGTATGAAAAAAGGCGTTCCCTCTGGGACGGACTATAGTAAATTTGATGCCTAAGTAATTGATGTTAAAACAAGCATTCTCAGGGCTCGAACTTAAGAATTTGTCTGCCACAGCAATTTTTTAAAGAACTGCAATACATGGGTGAAACAGTCCATCGACAGCAATTTTGAGCTTGCCTATGGCCATTTTTTTTTTAAAGTGACATTTGCAGCAAATAAACCTGACTGAAAGGCTATCTTGTTATATCTAGACATCTTTTAAATATGCAAATGTTAAATATTGGCAAATAATGTATACCAGGGGCCTAATTCACAAAGCTCTCTTAGGCTCTGCTAGACAACAAAGCATCCTCTTTGCAAGTCTTTTAGCATTGCACTGTGAGATCGCAAAGTTGCGAGAGTTTAGTGAATTAGGCCCCAGGTGTATACATTTCGCCATTGTTGAGGAGCTTCACTGACGGCACAAAAGTGCCATCGGTGATGCTCTCTACCTACGCCAATTAATATCTCAACGATGGCAATTAATTGCCGTCGGTGCTGCCATTAAGTTCGAGCCCTGCATTCTAAGAGAACTGTTAAAGCAATACATGTCCCCAACCGGGACCTAACAAACTTTTGTATCTCTTAATTTTAAGGGACATAACTGAAAAAAATGGGTTAATTGCCATGAAAGTAAAAGCTAGTACATGATAAAGCTACAAAAAAAAAAAAAAAAAAAAAAAAAAAAAAAAAATTCAGATCAATCTCTCATGACATTGCAGAAAAAAAGGACCCGAATTTTTTTTTTTGTATCTCCTAAGTTCAAGGGCCATGACTGTCAAAACTGGGTAAATTAAATTGCCATGAAAGTCAAATTTGATTTGTACCAGTACATGATAAAGCTATACACAAAATTTCAGCACTGCGAAAAAAA
Source organism: Gigantopelta aegis (assembly GCF_016097555.1). Lineage (NCBI taxonomy): Eukaryota > Metazoa > Mollusca > Gastropoda > Neomphalida > Peltospiridae > Gigantopelta > Gigantopelta aegis. The sequence continues at coordinate 16,609,701 of NC_054700.1, read as the reverse complement.
ACCCAGTTTAATAAACTGTATGTGGGACAGCCGGACTTAAATGAAACCTATACACATGTATTCCTCTTCAGTTGCAGTGGCGTAGCGTGGGTGGGACTGGACTGGTGGAAGCTAGGGATCCGGGAAGTGCTAATGGTCCACTGGTTAGGGGGCGCAATACTTGCCTTGCTGTGGGTGCCTTGCCCCGGGCGCTGGCAACCCACGCTATGCCACTGTTCGGTTGGACCAGTAAGGTACTAATAAAGACTTTGGGCTAGTAAATGTAGGTACTGGGTGTGTATCCTGAAACCCACTCCCATTCACAGCTCAGTGGGAAGATCAATGTACATGTATGCCATTATATATACAAACACTTACATGTATGTCTCTCACACTATAAAATTAACCTCCAAATCAAGTCCAACTAAAATTAGTTACCTGTGAATGCATGAACAATGCAGCCCAAATGTATACCTTGGAAGTGACTAAAACTCAGTAAAAGGGCAATTGAATGATACATCAACAATAACACGTTACTTCTATAATATCATTTGAGACTAGGGGGCATCAGGGGTTCAACTCCTCCTCCCCTATTGCTGGAGAAAATCTTCACATTCTGGCAAAAACGATAGAGACATTCAGGCAAAATGAGCTGATTTGAAATCTTTTGACAACAAATTTCCACCATTCTATTCACAAAGGGTGGGAAGTAGCCCAGTGGTAAAGTGACTGCTCGATGCGTGGTCGGTCTGGGATCGATCCCCATTGGTGGGCCCATTAGGCTGTCTGTGGGATCGATCCCCATTGGTGGGCCCATTCGGCTTTTTCTCGTTCCAGCCAGTGCTCCACGACTAATGAAACAAAGACCATGATATGTGCTATCCTGTCTGTGGGATGGTGCATATAAAAGATCTCTTGCTACTAATGGCAAAATGTAGTGGGTTTCTTCTCTAAGACTATGTTGCAATTACCAAATTTTTGACATCCAATAGTCGATGATTAATAAAACAATATGCTCTAGTAGTGTTGTTGAACAAAACAAACTTCTATCAACTTCAATAAAGTATATAAGCAGTGCATGCCTGACTAGATAACAAGCCATCGGACTCAAGGCTAGTAGGTACTGGCTTCATATCCCAGTACCGGCTCCCACCCAGAGTGAGTTTTAACGACTCAATGGGTAGGTGTAAGACCACTACACTGACTTCTCTCTCACTAACTACTAACCCACTGTTCTGGACAGACAGCCCAGATAGCTGAGGTGTGTGTGCCCAGGACAGCATCCTTGAACCTTAATTGGATATAAGCACAAAAATAAGTTGAATGAATGAATGAATGAATGTTTAACGACACCCCAGCACAAAAATACACATCTGCTATTGGGTTTCAGAAAAGGTAAGTATATGGAAATATTAAAAAATAAGTTGAAAATGAATGAATGAATGAATGAATGCCTGACTTCATTCATTTCATTTCAACTTATTTTCGTGCTTATATCTAATTAAAGTTCAAACACGCTATCCTGGGCACACACACCTCAGCTATCTGGGCTGTCTGTCCAGGACAGTGGGTTAGCTGTTAGCTGTTAGTTGTTAGTGAGAGAGGAGAGGGTGTAGTGGCCTTACACCTACCCATTGAGCCCTTAAGAACTCGCTCTGGGTTGGAGCCGGTACCAGGCTACGAACCCTTTACCTACCAGCCTGTAGTCTGATGGCTTAACCACTGCACCATCGAGGCCGGTTGCCTGACTTCATATTGTTGGTACACAAGTTTATTGAAGTGTAGAGATCAGAACAATGAAGAATGTTAGTCATGTGCTTGCTATATCAATTACACTGTTTATAGAGGGTAGTGACCAGGAAGTTCGTAGCACTTGTCTTTTCTACCAGCATCAGCTTCCTGTGTGGATCAGCTTTACAAGTGGGGAGACATAATCGCAAAATAGAGTCACGATCTCAATTGTTAAAAAAAAAATTAAAAAAATTATTTCATTTTTGCTTTATTAAACAAACAATGCTCTCCCCCTTAACCACAATACATACTGAACATTCTTTAGGTTTTTATTTAGGAAAGAAATATATATATTAATAATGATGGAAAGAAATAAGTGCAACATGACTGGCATATCAAAGAAAGAAAGAAAAGTTTTATTTAACGACGCACTCAACACATTTTATTTACGGTTATATGGTGTCAGGACCACACAGATTTTGAGAGGAAACCCGCTGTTGCCACTACATGGGCTACTCTTTCCGATTAGCAGCAAGGGATCTTTTATTTGCACTTCCCACAGGCAGGATAGCACAAACCATGGCCTTTGTTGAACCAGTTATGGATCACTGGTCAGTGCAAGTGGTTTACACCTACCCATTGAGCCTTACGGAGCACTCACTCAGGGTTTGGAGTCGGTATATGGATTAAAAATCCCATGCCTCGACTGGGATCCGAACCAAGTACCTACCAGCCTGTAGACTGATGGCCTAACCATGACGCCACGGAGGCCGGTCATTGGCATATCAAAGGCTGTGGTATGTACTACCCTGTCTGTGGGATGGTGCATATAAAAGATCCCTTGCTGCTAATTGAAAAAGAGTAGCCCATGAAGTGGTGACAGCGGGTTTCCTCTCTCTCAATATCTGTGTGGTCCTTAATCATATGTCTGACGCCATGTAACCGTAAATAAAATGTGTTGAGTGTATCGTTAATAGAAAACATTTGCTTCCTTCCTTTAGTGTTAGAGAGGAAACCTGCTACATTGTTCCATTATTAGCAAGAGAGCTTTTATATGCACCATTCCATAGACAGGATAGCACATACAGTGTACCATGGCGTTTGATATACCAGTGCACTGGCTGGAACAATAAATTGCCCAATGGACCCACTGACGGGGATCGATCTTAGACCAGCCACACATCAAGCGAGTGTTTTACCACTGCGCTACGTACTTATATGTATGTATGTACACGATGCACTCAACACATTTTATTTATGGTTATATGTAGTCAGACATATGGTTAAGGACCACACAGATATTATTGAGAGAGGAAACCTGCTGTCGCCACCATTAGAGTAAGTACATATATGTCTGTATTAAATACGAAGACACTGTGGATAAGGGTTCTGATAGCAGTCAGTATTTGCTTTTATTATTGTTATGTACATGTATAGAGTTTAACCTCAATGCCAAAAAATAGTGATATTCAATATTGGTCTAGTAAATAACTACTATTGCCATGCCCGATGTCTAGTGAAAAACAATTGTCAAATGTTGCAGTTATATCTAATTTGTAAATATGAATATCCTGACCCTCCAACGTTAGTGTTTTAAAGCTCTATCTCCCTCTTTAGGTGACACATATCTAATTATTACTATTATTTAGTAAAATTGTATTAACTTAAAATAAATTAGGGCTAGTAAATTTTTAATCGTGGCTAGTAAATTTTTAAAATACGGTAACTGATCCCATGGCTAGTGGATGTTATAAAAATTCTACATGAAAATTATTTCACTCAGGACAAAAACATGAAGCGAAATGGAAGCTTGTTTTAATATCCTATAATTATGTACTGAAACCTCATAAAATTGTGAATCCTACTGTTTCATTTGTATGTCACTCACACAAATTACAAATACACAACCTATATGTTTTGTTCACACATTAAATTTAGGACATCATGCATTTACATTGAAATGGGTTACCTGAGTCCATAAATGGGTTACACAACTTTTCAATAATGAAAGGCCTGTGATTCAACTAGAATATTTAGGATAAACAGGTATCACAAGTACATGTATAACTAACCTAAATGACTTCATACCATCACATACTGGTATTAAAAGATCTATTATATCAACGTACAATACACATAATCATATATATAACTACAGGTACCCAATACACCACTATTATTTACCTGAACTTTGTTTACAGTCTTCGACTTGCAATATGTTTGTACAACGGTGTGAACGACACGTGATTTCCTGTTTGTCACACAGTTAAGCCCAGGCAATGACTTGAGGGCTATCCATCTTAAGACATGTAATATATTTAGATGACAGGCCGACAGTCAAACTGATATGAATCATCTACATGGATACTAACACTTCAATCACCATCATACCGATTGGTATAAATATTTAAAATATATATATATTCTAACACGTTTCTGTGACACATGGCCTTTCCTATATAATTATGTATGTACATGGATGGTATATAGGGAAAGGAATTTTTGTTGACCAAGTCAGCACATTTTGTTTTAAAAGTATGGCTATTCTGTGGTTAACGTACAGGTATGGATCTTTACTTTAAAGTTAAAAGTTTGTTTTGTTTAATGACATCACTAGAACATACCAATTCATTAATCGCCAGCTGGGGCGGGACATATAGCCCAGTGGTAAATTAAGCGCTCGCTTTGAGATCGATCCCCGTTGGTGGGCCCACTGGGGGGTGGGGTGGGGGGGCCCGTGCCCTCTCCAAATTTTGTGACAGTTACATGTATAATTTTATTACATATTAATTTGCATTTGTTATTAGTAATTTGTCATTGGGGTCCCCCTAAATGGATTTTCTGGATCTGCCACTGGTCAGTGCACCACAACTGGTATATCAAAGGCTTAGGCATGTGCTATCCTGTCTGTGCGATGGTGCATATAAAAGATCTCTTGCTACTAATGGAGAAATGTAGTGGATTTCCTCTCTAAGACTATAAGTCAAAAGTACATGTACCAAATGTCTGACATCCAATAGCCGATGGTTAATAAATCAATGTACTCTAGTGGTGTTGTTAAACCAAACAAACTTTTAATCACTAGCTATTGGAATAGACAAACACTTTTTAATTCTGAAATCTATAGAGCCCTAGAATTAAGGAACCTGCTATTATATTTTTCCACAAACAGGGCAGCACGGCCTTTGAGATATACCAGTCACAGGGGCCCTGCATGGTTGGGATGGGAAAAAATATATAATCCACTGAAGGGTTTGATACCATGATTGAAGTACCTCAGGCTCTACTCACTGAGTGTAGATCATGTCCTGGTCTTATTTGGACACTCTATCAGGGATACAAACTAATGCTTGCCCAGCCCTTGCCCCAAGGAAATATAAATTACTGGGGACGAGTACAGTTTAAATGACGCTATAGTTGCATGGACAAGGAAGGAAGGAATGGTTTATTTCTAATGACGCACTTGACACATTTTAATTACAGTTATACATGTATGGCCTCAGGATATGGTTAACAACCACACAGATAATGAGAGAGGAAACCTGCTGCTGGCACGCAATGGTTATACACCCATTGTGGAACACTGGCTGGAATGAGAAATATAGCCCAATGGGTCCACTGATGTCGATTAATCCGAGACCAGCAGTGCATCGGTGCAGTGCATTTTACCACGCTTGCATGGACAAGTACATGTACATGTAGATATTTTTCAGAGTTGATTTTATGTTTATAATTCATTTCATGATTTTAAAAGATTAATAGATCTGTAAATTGTGTAATAAAAAAAGGTCTGCATTTTGTCTTCTCCAAAGAATGTGTGCATAATACACGTATATGTATGTATGTATGTATGTATATGTGTATATATATATATGTGTGTATGTTTGTGTGTGTGTGTGTGTGTGTGTGTATATATATATACATACACACACATTGTATATATGTATGTTTGTATATACATGTATATATATACTGAACAAAAAAAGAAACTTCCGATTTGTACATATAGTATTTGTTGTGTTAAAGAATTTATTGTGTAATGAAATTATATAGGTAGTATTAGCCATGAGCTGTATTATCAGGATTCATGAATTTTATCGATTATTTTTGCACTGTTAATCGTCGACAACGTGAAATTCAATTTGCACGTGCATGCATGGTTCGACATGTCCCGTGTAGTATTCGGTCAATTTGTTTTACTTGTCTTACTGACATTGTTGTCAAGTGAACGAAAACGCTTCAAAATTTGTTAAAATAAAAAATTTTTTTACATTGTAGCATTTTTAGTATGCCAAGAATACCCAATAATTTATGCGAATGGGCGATTGGCATGCTTGATGCTGGCATGTCGACAGAAGACGTTGCAAGGCATGTTGGGAGTTCTAGTCGAGCGATACAAAATATTCGCGTAAAATTTTGAACGACAGGAAGCACCAACGACTTGCCACGTTGTGGACATCCGCGTGTTACAACGCGTGGTCAAGACCGCTATATCATGAACACGCATTTGCGCAATCAATTCCAAACTGCCACTGCTACTGCTGCTAACACACCTGGGCTTCATAATAACCGAATTAGTGCGCAAACTGTTCGTAATCGTCTACGGGAGAACGGTTTACATGCACGATGTACTTACGTCGGATGCGTTTTAACGCAACATCATTGTCTAAATCGTCTTAATTGGGCACGTGTACACACTCGTTGGATACGGCGACGCTGGAATACCGTTCTTTTTTCGGATGAATCCAGATTTTCTTTACAATGTGGTGATGGCAGGGTGCGTGTCTACCGGAGGAGAAATGTTGTGTTCTTGAACGAGATCGTTTCGGGGGTGTGGGTTGTGTCATGATCTGGGCAGCCATTGCCCATGGTTATCGTTCACCACTAGTCGTCATTGATGGCAATTTAAATGCTCAACGTTACCGCGATGACATCCTCGCTCATCACGTCATTCCTCTGTTCCATAACAACGCCAACATCTCGCTTTTTCAGCATGATAATGCCACCTCTCATACAGCTAGAGACACTGTAAATTTTCTTAGGACAAATAACATTGATTTCATTGATGACTGGCCCGCTAAAAGTCCTGATCTCAACGCCATCGAGCATGTCTAAGATAGTCTGGACAGACGATTGAGGCGTCGTCCCAACCCACCCGCTAACGTCAACGAACTTCGTCAAGCGCTCATTCAGGAATGGAACAACAGGGCACAATATTTCACGCGAACCGTCGTTCTGTTCTCGTGTCGGTTACGCAAAACTAAATTTACGCGAACCGCAAATTGGTTACGTCATGACCTGTAAACGTTAAGAAATTAAAACTTGCAAACTTCACGATTACAGGAAGTTTATTCACGCAGACATACTACTAGTATTCCGACAAATGTTTTAGGCTGAATTTTAGATACTTGATGCGCAGCAAACCAGTAGACAACGTTATTTATATTGCAACAGTTGTAACTTGCAACCAGTCTAAACTTTTTAAAAAGTTTTAAAGAAATGTGCTCGGACCTCTAGGGACGGCTAAATTATCTGCTGCTATTTTATCTCTAAAGGAATATATGTAGACATAATATTGGATTGCCTATAAGTTTACATATGTTAAAAACAGTTTTAACATAAACAGGAATCCAAAAGTGTCACAAAAATTGAAAAATACTAACACCGCATAACGAGCTTTAAAAAACAAACATTTGGAACGTCACTGTAGTATAGAAGTACCATCGATAATGTGAAAGTAGCGTAACCAGCGCAAAACGAAAAAAGGAATCCCTTCAAATAATGATGTATCTATTTCAAAGACGTAGTGCCCATTACGCACAGTATGCATGTGCATAATGCAAAAACATAATCCGGGAATAGGTCGAGGCTTATGTAATTGTTCTATAAATATCCTCTTAAAATTGACTCGAAAAAAGATAGAAAAAATGCCTTTGAAAAGGTTCCGAATGCATCTACAGCAGTTCTGAGTTTTAAAAAATTTCACAGGGGGAGACCTCCCGAATCCCCCGGCTCAGGCACGCCTTTGGCGTGCAAAATGCTAAAAAAAAATCTGGTTATACCCCTGTATTTTGTTTCAGTACTGGGGCTGATATTCAGTTCTTTTATAATATTGTTAACTTTAGCAAGCATTAAAGACATATTTTTTTTGGTAAAATGTTTTTTTTGGTATTTGTTTTAACTTTATGTTTCAGCTAAAAACTATGTATTTAAAATATAATTTCAACGTAATTTTGAGGTAACCAATCAGGTAACCCACGGGTTACGCAAATATAATTCACGTAACCTAACAATTGGTTACCTAGGTAAAAACCACGTGAACCGACTTCCGGTTACCTCAGATTTCGAAATATTGTCCCCTGGAACAATATTCCACAGGCAGAAATCAACACTTTAGTCAATTCTATGCGCCTGCGATGCACTGCAGTGGTCAATTCAAGAGGTGGTCATACCCGTTATTAAGTGGGTGTTTTTTTTTTTTTAACCCCTACCACACTTGGTCAAAATTTCGCCCAGTTTCTGTTAACCTATGGCCATGATTTTTGCACCAAACGATGCATCATGGAACACTCTTTAAACGCATATATAACAATTATTCCCCCGGTTTGTTTTCATCAAGTTATGTTCAAGCAAAGTTAGCGGAAGTTTCTTATTTTGTTCAGTATATATATATATATATATATATATATATATATATATATATATATATATATATATATATATATTATACCAAAGAGATTTTTTATTTATAAAATATAAAAAAAAGAAAAGAATAACACTCTATCTTTCAGGATGAATTTTTACAGGATATTTAATTTTCAAAATGTTCATGGGGAGTATACCCTCTGTTTTCCTTAGAAATTACGATGTTTGGCGCTCTTGATATGAGTCCGACACTCAGTTGGAGACGGCTTAGCTAGATCCCATTACAAATCTGCCCGCCTGCATGCCTACTCACTGTTATTTAACATTTAGTCAATTTAATTGGTAAACAAATGCGAAAATTTGCAGATGGATAACTTAATTTCATAATACGAAACTCTACTACATAAGCGAAAAACCGTGCGAGCGGTGGGAATTTCTTGACCTCATTTTACATCAGACATGTGTTGCGCGACATGAAATACCATGATTTACGAATAAAGGTCTAATTTCTTAAATGCCTTCAAAAAGGATGTGGGCCTACTTCCGGTCCTCCAGAAAGAAAATGGGTTAAGTTTAGGGTTTTAAAAAATCATACAGCTGTAATGATAAAGAGTCATTAATTTTGTAATAAGGTTAACTTTAAAAAAAAAAAATCTGTAAAACATTTTGGGGTATGGTGTCATACCTGTTTTACCCTCTGACAGAAACCCTGACATACACTGTATTGGGTGTTTAAACACTGCAGTGCCTAGTTTACAGAGTAGAAACCCACAGATGTTTTTATTAGGACATATCGAAGTGCAGTAATAAATGTTATTCAGAATTTATACATTTCAAAAGGTCATCAGAGGAAACCCGCTACATTTTTCCTAATACAGCAATATATGCATTTTCTCACAGACAGGAAAGCACATACTATGTACAGCCTTTGACCAGTTGTGGTGCATTGGTTGGAATGAGACAAAAAAAACAATCAGTTGAATGGATCCATCGAGGTGGTTCCATCCTGCGATGCAACCACCTTTAAGCGAGCACTCAACCGAAAGACCTCCATAAAGATTCTGTTTTTAAAAAGTAAAATAAATAAATAAACATTAGCAATAATGAATAACTGCAAAAAGAGGTTCATTCTCACACACTAAAACCTCCACCCTGGTTACATTCCTGTTTATTGTTATGGAACTAGTACATTTTATGGATAATTTTAATTATTATAATTTACCTTTTTATGCACATGTGCAGGAATTTATGCAATGGGGAGGGGGGGGGGGGGGGACAGGTCTAGACTGTGGCAAGCAAAGTTTATAGGAGGGTCATGTTACGATCTCCCAGAAAATACAGTGGTCGAAATAATTTTAAGCACTTGTCCGTTTATCCTGACAAGTGAAAATCTGCTTGGGCAAGCAAAATATACCTCAATGGTTGTCCAGGAGACAAGTAAAAATGTTCAGTGCAGTTTAATTTTCAGCAATAAAATATATGATCCTTGTACTTGAATAAAACAAAACATTTATTTCGACAAGTGAAAATATTGCTGGACAAGTAGACTTCTCGATGCACTTGTCCGGTAGACAAATAAAAAATTCTGCTTATTTCTATCACTAAAATATTATTGAAAAAAAGAAGAAGAAAATTTACTTGAGCAATGGGGTTGGGGTTGGGGGTGGGGTTGATCCCCAACTCACCCTTGCACATGCATCTGCTTTTTCACGACAAAACAAACAAAAAATCTGTGGGGAAAAAAAATCTGTAAAAAATGTTTGTTTTTTATAATAAATGCAAAATGATGTTCATTGACCCCCCCCCCCCCCCCCCCCCCCCCCCACACACACATCTTGTGATACACACGTTTATCATTAGGCCTATGTTTACATTTCATCTGTACCTGGTTGTTTTTCCTGTAAGCAAAGGAGTGTGCACCATCTATCTCGTCTTGTGGCACTATCACTGGGGACTGGCTGGTGGTATCCAGCGGCTGTTTGGCCGGTTCCCCCGAGAGGGAAACGCAGCCTCTCAGTGGCAGCTTGGCAGGTGGGTAATCGTCGTGATAAGGAACACTGTTCTGTCTACACACGGCGACCGTATGCACTCTCCCTCGGTTTGGTGAATACGACTGGTTCGCTCCCATACTGTTACTACTAGTGTTAGACAAACCTAATGCATGGCCCTGCGACTTTTCACTCCGAGAGCCTAAACAAAACTGTCCTTTCCCCAATAACGCAGCACTGCGACTCTGGGGAATACCCGAATCTGACCAACGTTCGTAACCCGTGTTGCAGCCGAAAACTGATACACCACTACCATTTTCATTGTCAATGTCAGGCGATTTCAGCGAAGATTTATAAAACTGTTCGTTTGACGTAACGCCCCTTCCTTTGCTGCCAGAATCAGACTTTAAATAGCTACTGGCTACGTGATTTTGTTTACCTACAGTCGCACCAGAGCTGGCGTTTCGCTGGGACGTCACTCCGTTGTGAAATGAAAGCAAATCCGGAGTAGAACGGTCCATGTTTTTCCTCCTCCTTTTTTTTTTTCCTTCCTTGTTGTCGGGCTTAACACAATGGCATTCTTCCATTGGTGAAAAACAATGCAGCAAGTCGGTCTAAATACAATTCGAGTTTTCAATTGGTTGAAATGATTTCCGCTCACATGGCCTTGTTTACAAAAATGGAAGAGGCTAAAATGTTACCAGAGGTTGGTCCCAACAATTGAACCATTGTAGTACTTGTCCAGATGTGAACAAGATTGACTGTTAATACTCTTCAAACGACATAGACTAAGGAGAAAACGATAACGTAATGAAAATGTAGTAAAGAAATTTCAGTAAATTTAATTAAAATTATGTCTAAATGCCTTATGGCTAGTCCGAGTTACGAGTACTCTCAGTAACTGTGACTGCCAGGGCCGGATTTAGATCTTGGGGGGCCCGGAACAGGGGCCCGGGGCACTTCAGGTTCGGGGGTTCCTCAACATAGAAATTAAATTACATGACAAATAAATAAAAAAAAGACTAATTTTATAATTCTTACATTTTTAAATAATTTTTTTTTTTTTATAAAGGAAGTCCTTAGTCGATGAGGGGTGGGGGTGGGGGTGGGGGGCGCTCTGGCAGGGGGGGGGGGGCCGGGGTAATTGCCCCCGTATAAATCCGACATTGCTGACTGTAACTGTAAGAGAGCTAGACGGACCTTTGGACGCGTATAACCTTCCAAATGTCTGTCTAGCTCTCTTAGTCAGAGTACTTGGGCTACGTTATGGCTAATATAATTTCTGGGTTCGCACAGCCGGATAGGCTCTCACACAAAGCGAGCTTGAACGAAGATAAAAGGCAAAGTTCTACGCTGATTTCTTCCCAATTATAAGCACTAAGGCGCTGAGTACACGGACAGCTCAGATAGATAGCTAAGTTGTGCGCCCAACATTGGTGGATACAGGTTGTAACTAGGGTCTCGTCGCCCACCCACCCTGCCCGTTTGAAGTGCCCTTTTTAATGATTTAAAAAAAAAAAAAAAAAAAAAAAATCATCATAAACACTAAACTGTCCTGAAAACAGGGCCGTAGCCAGGATTTTTTGTTTGGGGGTGGGGGGGGGGGGAGGAAGGTGGTAGATGGTGCACACTCCTTTGCTTACAGGAAAAACAACCAGGTACAAATGAAATGTAAACAGGCCTAATGATAGGCAACTGAGTAGTTATTATTCTAAAACTCCTTAAACGGCTAAGAAGAGAATATTCTATAAGTTTCTATAATGCTTTCCAGATTTTTTCGGGGGGGGGGGGGGACAACTGCCCCCACCCTGTCCCCCCACCCCCGCTAGCTACGTCCCTGGAAAACACATATGATCTGAGTATCTTTATTTCTAACCCGAGTACACTGATGGTAAGAGAGCTAGACGGACATCTGGACAGTTATCAACACTCTCTTACGATAAGAAGTTTGTTTTGTTTAAGGAAACCACTAGAGCACATTAATTAATTAATCATCGGCTACTGGATGTCAAACATTTGGTAATTATGACTTGTAGTCATCAGGGGAAACCCGGTACATTTTTCCATTAAAGGCATATTGTCACAGACCACTGACCTATTTAATGGTCTAACAAAGTATTACCTGAACAAAAATTATTTGATTTGTCCCTAAATGTACTTTATTCAACCATCTTCATAGCCACCCTACTCCATTTATTAATGCTATTTTGTAAAGATAACTGAATTATGGCAATGGTCCATAATTCAAAAACTAAAATGGCCGAGAGGGTTGACATGGATTTCACTCCATAATGGTTCAGTTAAGGTGATGCGACAGCTAAAGTTTCCAACAATTAATGTAATTTTTATTTATTATCCATTTTTAGAGAAATAAGGTCCTTAAATCCGTGACAGTATGCCTTTAACAGCAAGAGATCTTTTATATGCACTTTCTCAAAGACAAAAAAACACGTATCACGGCCTTTGGCCAGTTTTGGAGCACTGGACGTGCTATGTGTTATGTGCAATAAGTGAAAACTCATTACATTTTGTACAACCTTAACAGGACCGTGCCTAGCCTAATATAACGGGTGAGGGGCCGTTAGAAACATCAACAGTACAAGTTACACAAGTTACCACAAGCACTTCGAACAATGCAAATGAACAAAATATACGATTTTAATTCAACTAACAACTAAAGATAATATATCAAGCACGGAACCACGAGGATGGGCCCCTTTTTCGCCAATGTCAACAACAACGAAAAAGGGGGGGGGGGGGGGCGCCTGTTCAAACACCTCTTACTATACCCCACCCCCGAACTCCAGGACCCGCGCCTGTATATAACAGCAGTGTAGAAGTAAGGTCGTATGACTGGGAGGAGTGAACTATTCGTATAACAACACCTCTCATTGGCTATTTAGTGTAACAAAGTGGTTATTTCCCCACCATTTAGGCCTACAAGTGTTATTTCACCATCAGCCAACGGGGAATTTAAAAACACAAGAGGTCGGTTTTACATAATGAAATACATTTTGATTAATATGCTCTTTAAATTAAAACATTTATTATAAAACTTCTTTTCCAGTCTTGCGTGAAACCTATCGTTTATTTAAAAAAAAAAAAAGAAAAGAAAAAAAAGTAATTTTTAGCCATCTTTACAAGGGAAATAACTCAAACTTGGAATGTTGCTTTTACATTATATCAAGATTGTCTCCCATCTACAACCTTTTTGAAAACATTTCTACATTTATTATTGAATAATAAAGTGGTCTTTGTTTAACAACATCACTGGATCACATCGATTAATTAATCATCGGCTGTTGGATGTCACATTGAATAATAATAACATTAATGAATAATAAACAACTGTTACTTAAGAAAGTAAAACAAAAACAAGCAACGAAAACCAAACAAGACAAACAGACCTAGCTATTATATGATGCACAGGCTCGTGTGGTGATCGGATATCGAACCGAAATATCTAAAATCGATAGGATAGTGTTAAATGACTGTATGCCTGGATGAATAAAGTACAATTAGGAACAAATGGAGAAATTGTGTGTGTGTGTGTGTGTGTATGCGCGCGCGCGCGTGTGTAGTGGCGTAATGGGGGGGGGGGGGGGGGGCAAGGGGGCCTTAGCCCCTATTCAAACTTAAAAAACCCGATTACATTTTATAAAATCATACATACATATTTACATACATAGTGTGGGTTGCCCCCTACCCCCCCGGTCAATATGAGTTAGCGCCCAAATATAAAATCCTAGCTACGCCAGTATGTGTTGTGTGTGGAGAGGGTATTATTACGGTATGTATGTATGTATGCATGTATACATGCTAGCACTAATGTACGCATGAATGTATGCACGTATGGATGGATAGATGGATGGGTGCATTATATAGACTGGATGTGGCGCGTACGATCCGGTATACCCCCCAAAAAACAAACAAACAAACAACACAACAACAACAACAAAAAAAAACCCCAAACAACAACAAAAAAACAAACACCGAAATACATTAGTTTTAACGAGAGCGTCTAGACTGACATCTTCATAAATCAAGGCTAATATTCGTTCCTCGTATTCAGGGAACGAATATTAGCCTTGATTTATGAAGATGCTAGACTGGATGCGTGTGACTGCAAAACGCACGCGGTCAGCGACAATGAAATACTGGTACGGTATATGAAGTATATGATCCAAAACATCAGACACAACAGTCAGACCGCACGCACGCGCCGCATCCAGTCTATATGAGCCTTTAGTGTATGGATGCATGGATACATATGTGCGTGGTTGGTCTCTCTCTCTCTCTCTCTCTCTCTCTGTCTGTCTCTCTCTCTCTCTCTCTCTCTCTCTCTCTCTCTCTCTCTCTCTCTCTCTCTCTCTCTCTCTCTCTCTCTTTCTGTGTGTTGTGTGTGTGTGTGTGTGTGTGTGTGTGTGTGTGTGTGTGATCGTTCATACAAATACGGTATAGAAGCTGGCAACTTCGTGTTTGTCTTTTGAATTAATAAAACGTCTCAAGGTCTGGAAAGATGACACGGTGCACTTGGGTCACGTATTACGTCTACAATCCGTAAGCAATCAGACCTAATGTAAACAACTACCACACTGTTAGAGGGAGAGAGAGAGAGAGAGAGAGAGAGAGAGAGAGAGAGAGAGAGAGAGAGAGAGAGAGAGAGAGAGAGAGAGAGAGAGAGGATGGAGAGAGAGGATGGAGAGAAAGAGCGAGAGACAGTGTCAGACAGAGAGACAGAGGGATAGAGATAGGGAAGGAGGGGAGAGAGACAGGATGGAGAGAGAGAGAGAGAGAGGAAGAGAGGGAGAAAGGATGGAGAGAGAGAGAGAGAGAGAGAGAGAGAGGAGGAGAGAGAGAGAGAGAGAGGGAGGGAGGGAGGGAGGCAGGGATGATGGAGAGACAGGATGGAGAGAAAGAGCGAGAGACAGTCAGACAGAGAGAGACAGAGAGGGATAGAAAGAGGGAAGGAGGGGAGAGATACAGGATTGAGAGAGACAGAGAGAGGGAGAAAGAGGATGGAGAGAGAGAGAGAGAGAGAGAGAGAGAGAGAGAGAGAGAGAGAGAGAGAGAGAGAGAGAGAGAGAGAGAGAGAGAGACCGAGGGGAGAGACTTAGACATAGAGAGAGAGAGAAATACAGAGAGAGAGAGAGAGAGAGAGAGAGAGAGAGAGAGAGAGAGAGAGAGAGAGAGAGAGCGAGCGACGGAGCGACGGTAATACAGAGATATAGAGACCGAGAAAGAGAGTCTGGAAAGATAACACGGTGCACTTGGGTCACGTATTACGTCTACAATCCGTAAGCAATCAGACCTAATGTAAACAGCTACCACACTGTTGGAGAGAGAGAGAGAGAGAGAGAGAGAGAGAGAGAGAGAGAGAGAGAGAGAGAGAGAGAGAGAGAGAGAGAGAGAGAGAGAGAGAGACACACACACACACACACACACACACACACAGACAGACAGAGACAGAGGGAGATAGACATACCGAAAGAGACAGATGCAACAATTTTTAAGGTATTGAAAGAGAGGGGTGGGTAGATGAGGTGGGGTGGGGGTAACTCAATCGGTAGAGCACTCGTCATGGTTGCATCATATCGTCAAACAACCTCAGCAACCCATTATTATTTTCCCCCATCCCAACCAGTGCACCATGACTTGTACAATTATATCAAAGACCGAGGCCAGATATGAATCTATCGATGGTACTTCACTTAAAGGGACATTCCCGAGTTTGCTGCATTGTAAGATGTTTCTGACTGATAAAATATTTCTACGATTAAACTTACATATTAAATATATTTTCTTGTTTAGAATATCAGTGTGTTTCTGGTCGTCTTAATATTTGTAAGAAGCCCAAACTGGATTTTGTCTTCAAATAATTTCGTACGTACGAAAAATAATATTTTAGCTAATAAAATGAAATTTAACCTAGTACAAATATTAGAACGATCAGAAACACGTTTAATATACAGCCACTAAAATTTTATGCAGAAAAATATATTTGATATGTAAGTACTATCGTTAAAATGTCTCTGTTAGTCTGTCACTTTGCTGCAATTTTTAAGATGTTATCGACTAACAGAGACTTTTGACGAAAAATAGCCCAATGAGCTCACCGACGGGGATAATAGATCCTAGACGGTGGCCATGGTTAAAGGGACATTCCCGAGTTTGCTGCATTGTAAGATGTTTCCGACTAATAAAATATTTCTACGATTAAATTTACATATTAAATATATATATTATTTTTTTTTAGAATATCAGTGGCTGTATATTCAATATGTTTCTGGTCGTCTTAATATTTGAAAGAAGTCCAAACTGGATTTTGTCTTCAAATAATTTCGTACGTACGAAAAAATAGTTTTTAGAAAATAAAATGAAATTTAACTTAGTACAAATATTAGAACGATCAGAAACACGTTTAATTTAGAGCCACTAATATTTTATGCAGAAAAATATATTTGATATGTAATTACAATCGTTAAAAAGTCTCTGTTAGTCGATAACATCTTAAAAGTTGCAGAAAACTCAGGAATGTCACTTTAAAATTTGTCAAATACACGACATGCAGTGTCCACTTTCAAAAAATTAAAAACCTATAACCACCTAAAAGGGGCACTTACGATCTATTTTGTTTTTATTACGTACCCTCAAATTATTTTCTGGCAAAAATGCGTGTCATTCTAATTTCTTGAACAGCTCTGATGGTCATCATTGGTCTTGGACATTCATAATCTCCGATTTAAGTCATTTCATTCTTTATTGACTTTGAGCTAAAAAGCTCATCAGTTACAAGAAGAAAATATATAAATACACAAATACAAATGAGGAGTGTGAAATATATATGAAGGGTCCAAGGGAATAACCTATGACATTATAAAGGTCATATTTGTCAAGGTCACAATGACACAATAAGATAAAAACCTGTACTTATGGTAGGCCATTAAGAGATGTTAGTAAAGCCTGTTTGCTTAGGTACAAATATGCCATGATTGTAGAGTTGTAAACTTTAAAATTATATATATATATATATATATATATTTAAAAATTTCAAAAGTGTGACCCCACAGGTTATTCCCGTGTACCCTTCATATTTACGTGTTCCTTTCAGGAAGCTGAACAAACTTCCTGATTATGATAGGAGAAAGAGAAAAATAACTTTAAAAAAATAAATCTTTTGTTGTATCCAAAACGTCCGCTGTAGTTGCTTTATGCTAGTGTTAAATGAAAAGACTGCACTATGTAGCGTTGGAACGAATGGCAAACCGCATAAGTTCTATAGCTAATCTTTATAAGGTATTTCTTATTTAACCCCCGTTGTACCTTAAACCCCATAAATGACAGCTTCAGAGTTTTGCATCGTTCAGTTTTGGGACGGGCCGTAGCCAGTGATAAAGCGTTCGCTTGGTGGTCTAGGATCAACCCCCGTCGGTGCACCCATTGTGCAATTTCTCGTTCCAGCCAGTATAACACGACTGATATATCAAAGGCCGTGCTGTCCTGTGTGTGTGGGGGATGGTGCATATAGAAGACCCATTGCTACTAATGGTTTTCCTCTCTGAAACTATATGTCAAAATTACCAAATGTTTGACATCCAATAGTCGATGATTACTAAATCAATGTGCTCTAGTGGAGTCGTTAAACAAAACAAACTTTGTTTTTACTCTAATGGTGAGTTCAATTTGGTTTCAAATTCCATGTGGTCTCTTAGTTAGAATATTTCCATCACTATATTTTGTTCCTAAACAGATGCCTTAAGAATGATCAATATGCGTTGTGGTTGGGGGGACCGGCCTCGGTGGCATCGTGGTTAAACCATCGGTCTACAGGCTGGTAGGTAATGGGTTCGGATCCCAGTCGAGTCATGGGATTTTTTAATCCAGATACCGACTCCAAACCCTGAGTGAGTGCTCCGCAAGGCTCAATGGGTAGGTGTAAACCACTTGCATCCACCAGTGATCCATAACTGGTTCAACAAAGGCCATGGTTTGTGCTATCCTACCTGTGGGAAGTGCAAATAAAAGATCCCTTGACGCCACCGAGGCCGGTACACAAAAACTCCAAGCCATTAAAAAACAATGTGTAGACCGTTTCCATGTAATGATCGAGCATTACATTCTTTAGACTACTCTTTTAAGTGCAATATTATAATGAATATCTAGTCTATACTCTAGTAATTGTATCTACTCACATCATTATGCAATCCACACGTCTTATCCATAACGTAGGCTACTACTAGAACGTTCCTTTCAAAGACGTCTGCTAAATTTGACTAAGTTTCTTTGTTGACGAAAATGTCGCCTACTTCCTA
The DNA here is from genome assembly GCF_016097555.1 of Gigantopelta aegis. NCBI lineage: Eukaryota > Metazoa > Mollusca > Gastropoda > Neomphalida > Peltospiridae > Gigantopelta > Gigantopelta aegis. Next base: position 16,591,046 of record NC_054700.1, on the reverse strand, counting down.
CATACCAGCACCTCTACAGCTATCACCACCACCACCGTGGATACCACGACGTTACTGTCGTAAACAGAAGCATTAAAAAACCCAAACAATATTACATAAAGATTTCCTTTTCGTTATAAAATTCGACGGCGTCGTTATAAAACCTCTAGCCTAGATATGGCTCAAAGGGCGATCTCTATAAAGCTACAAAAATAGATCATAACATTATACAATATTTTTTGATACGCGCATCACGCCACGGCCACCACTGCAGTACAATTTATTGCTATCACAAAGCATTGAATTGACATTATTATGCTATGGTATAGTACTCACGGGTCAACGTATTCAGGCATGCCGAGTTTTTTCTTTTTAAACGTGTCATGGCCGAGTAGAGATAGCGAGTAGCAACATGGCGTGGCGGTGTGAAAGAGTGTCAAAGCATCGCCATGTCCGGACGCTCACACACTTCACAACAAAATTCCACGTCCTCGTCACTCGGTGAACCTGCAGCCCCAGGAAATGGCTGCCGTATTTCCTTGCACTGCGTAACGGCTCGACGGCACGTTTTTGAGTCTTTAGTCATAACCACACGGTTAATTCCACTGCATTGTTCAGGTTGTGTTTTTTTTTTAATTTTTTTTTTTAACGAGTTTCCTTTATCGCTTGCTGCTGGTAAAGAGATCTAGTGACGCAATGATGGAGCCAGAGCCTCTTGGAGGGGTGATGGGGTGGTGTTGATGGTGGTTTGTGGTGTGTGTGTGGGGGGGGGGGGGGGGGAGGGGGGGGGGGGGGGGGGGGGGGGGGGGGGGGGGGGGGGGGGGGACTCGATGTACGTCCAAAGGGAAGGAAAAGAAGTTGTAAACTTTTGAAACAGGGCTGGACATAACGGCCTGCGAAAAGCAAAAACAAAAAACCTGTCCATATTTTAGACTTAGCAGGTGAAGTAGAAACAAAGAAAGAAACAAATGTTTTATTTAACGACGCACTCAACACATTTTATTTACGGTTATATGGCGTCAAACATATGGTGAAGGACTACACATATAATGAGAGGAAACCCGCTGTCGCCACTTCATGGGCTACTCTTTTCGATTAGCAGCAAGAGATCTTTTATATGCACCATCCCACAGACAGGGTAGTGCATACCACGGCCTTTGATATACCAGTCGTGGTGCACTGGCTGGAACGAGAAATAGCCCAATGGGCCCACCGACGGGGATTGAGCGAACGCTGTACCACTCGGCTACGTCCCGCCCCCCGTTCCAGCCAGTGCACTACGACTGGTATATCAAAGGCCGTGGTGTGTATTACCCTGTCTGTGGGTTGATGCATATAAAATATCCCTTGCTGCTAATCGAAAAGAGTAGCCCATGAAGTGGCGACAGCGGCTTTTCTCTCTGAATATACTATTATGTGTCGTTCTTAACCATATGTCTAACGCCATATAATCGTAAATGAAATGTGTTGAGTGCATCGTTAAATAAAATATTTCTTTCTTGGGTGGGACAGACATAAATATATCACACTAGAAAATTATATTTCAAATAGATAAATGTATATAAATTCATGGGACATTCCCGAGTTTGTCGCATTGTAAAATGTTTCCAACCAATAAAATATTTCTACGATTTAACTATGTTAAATATATTTTCATGTTTGGAATATCAGTATCTGTATATTCATTGTGTTTCTGGTCGTCTTCATATTTGTAAGAAGCCCAAACTGGATTTTGTCTTCAAATAATTTCGTACGTATGCAAAAATCGTTTTTAGGAAATAAAATAAAATTTAACCTAGTACAAATATTAGAACGATCGGAAACACGTTTAATATAAACCCACTAATATTTTATGCACAAAAATATATTTGATATGTAATTACAATCGTTAAAAAGTCTCTGTTAGTCGATGACATCTTAAAAATTGCAGCAAACTCAGGAATGTCCCTTTAATGAAAGACAGTCAAAATAAACCAAATAAGTTCTTATTGACCTGACATTTACTTCATTCTCTGTACAAAATATATAGTTCATACACAGACAGCCAAACGTATTATTACAAATACAAAAATAGTATATTGAAAATATACGTATCCATTTCTACTTTTGAAAACACGTGTCGTCCAGTACAGATAATCACCCTATTTCCTGCACGGAACATCTTTAATGAATGGAGAGAAAAAACCCGAAAATCACAAGACGTCCAAATATTAGATATTGATTTTATTATGTATAACGAACTCTTTAATTACAGTGCCTACCCCTAGACAAAGTTAAATTGCTCCCGGTAAGCCCAGAACGAGTTATAGTTGACGACACGACAAATGGCACGTACGATAATCGCTTATAGGTAGTACTAAACCAAATAACTTCCGGCTGGGTCAAAGTTGGAGGTGCACCGAACTTTTAATTGAGAAGTGAACACCACAAGTCCTGTGATTGGTTATAAATGTGAGTGTATTGGTTGTAAAAAAAATTAGTTTTATCTGGGCTAAAAATGTATGCAATTTTATTTCATCTAGTACCACTGTGTCAAGTAGCCTTGTGCTTGGAACATGCATGGTGTACCTGTAAAAAAAACAACTCAAATTTGGTGCGGAACTAGGGTAGTCATAGACGCTACCCGTTATCTCAGAAATGAGCAGCTTGACACCCACTTTTTTGTGATTCACTTTAAGGGTGAGGGGTGGTAGTATTTATATCCGTGGCGTTTATGTCGATTGATACGTTGCAGGTAGGGGTTTTAGCCACATATGTTACTATTGTCGTCTATGGGATTTGATTTGGTATTATACACCCTATAAACCAATATGGCAGATGCGGTGTCTAAGGGTTGAATTGATGGGATGGGGGGGCCAACCACCGCGGGATGTTACCACCAGCCGCGCCTCCTCGAATAACGTGGCGTTTTTTTGTGTTTGTTTTTTTTGTTTGGGGGGGTGTGGTTGGGGCTGCTTATTATAAAAATGTGGCTGTTTTACTCTAAATAATAATATACTTTGATTTTTTATACAAAGGAAAAAGTGTGTTTATGTTTTTGTTTTTTTATGTTTCCCCCCCCCCCCCCCTGGGAGGCGCCCCTCCCTGGGCAGAGGGTGGAGGTTGGGGGGGTTGGGAGGCAAAGTTTTGCCTCCCCTTTGTTTTCCCCTTATTAATTTCCCCCGCAACTGAGTAAACATATGTTTTTTGGCTAAAACTCGTAACCTGCCCAGCTTGTTAAAAATCACAAATCGACCATAAACAACACGTAACCTATAATTTGAAAATAAAAATTTGCAAATACCATCCCCCCCCCCCCCCCCCCCCCCCCCATGGAAAAAAAAAAAACCTTAAATTTGTTTTTTTTTTTTTTTTTTCACAACCAAACACACCTCACATTTTATCTTCCAACAATCCCCTAAAATAAACTTTTGGGTGGTTGTTGTTTAAACCTTTCAAAAAGTTTTGGGGTTGCACCCTCGAACTTTGTTCGAACCCAGGGGGTTGATTTGTGTCACCGTGTTTTTTATTTCCCAATATTGTCACTTTGTTGTTATTTTGTGGGCCCGGGTATTGGGTTGTTTGGGTTCAAATGTGATGTGTTTTGGGGGTGGTTGGGCAGTGTATGTGTGTGTGTAAAGTGTGTATGTTGTTGTGGTGTGTATGTTTATGTGTGTGTGCGTGGTATGTGGCGTGTGTTTTGTGTGTGGGTTATGTGTTGGGTTTAATGTTTGTGGTGGTGTAGTTGGGGGGTTGATGGTTGGGGGGTGTTTGCGTGTGTTGGTGGATGGTGTGGGTGTGGTTGTGGTAAGTGTGTTGTGTTTGTGGTTCGTGTGTATGTGTTTGTGTTGGGTTTGTTGGTTTTATTTGGGTTCAAGTTAAATGTTTAAATTTTGCAATTAATTGTTAATTGCTACGTAATCAAATTAGTATTTTACGATTACTCATAACTTACTAAAAACCCCCGGGGTTAATTTAAGGGAAAGAAAAGAACTGCACCCAGGGTCTTTACTTCAATAAATTTTCAATTATTATTAAACCCAAAAAATTAAATTATTAAATTTATAAAAACGCTTTTTTTTTTTTATTAACCGTTATTTTTTTCTTCTTCTTCCTTTATCTATCTATTTTATTATTTAATTTAAAAAATTTTTAATTTAAAAACACATTTCCCCTTTTAATTTCCAAAAAAAATTTACCGGGAAAATTTTAATTAAGAAACAGGCTGTTTATGTTCAATAATGGGTTAATTTTTAAACGAAAAGGGGCAAATTTTTAATTTTCAAACTTTGGGTTTAAATTTGGATTCTACCCCGGACATTTTTCCTTTTTAAATCTTCTTTTCCTAATTTCTTTAAACCCCCAAAAAAAAAGGGCTCAAGTGTGTAATTTTCAAAATTTTCCACAAAAAAATTTTTCCCCCGGCCCGGTGTTTTCCCGGTTTTTTTTCCCCCCTAATTTAAATTTTAAAAATTTTTTAAAATTTACCCCCCTTTAAAGGGAAGCATTTTAAAAGATTCTTAAAGGAATACTATAAAGAACAAGTTTTCTAGGGAAAAAGCTTTGGGGGGGGGGGGGGGGGGGTTTTTTAAACCCCGGTTAAAAAGGCCTTTCAATTTAAAACAGGGTTTTTTAACTAAATCTTTTTTTCCAAAATTTATTTTTTAAAAACGTGGAAGGGCAAAGTTTTATTTGCAAAGAACTAAGGGGGGACTTTTAT